>NC_056731.1:211671814-211824314 GCF_019279795.1 Protopterus annectens
ATATATATACACACACACACACACACACACACACATACGCACACACAGCTGTATGTATGTATGCGTGTTGCGTGTGTGTGTGTGTGTGTGTGTGTGTGTGTGTGTGTGTGTGTATATATATATATATATATATATATATATATATATATATATATATATATTAGTATTAGTAACACAAGGGTCAAACACACAACACCCAAAACATTAACAGTGAATATGCTGGACCTATCTAATGTCACTTTTATATGTCTGACTGTATCTTTGTTAAAAAATGGATATAAAAAATGAGTCAGTCTAGCACTTTATTATCCAGCATTCAGGAGTATTATTTTGTTTATTGAATTTTCTTTATTTCACATACCCGATTTGTTTTAAAGCACCTAGACACTGCACATTCAAGTTCAAATTTATTGTACTATTTGTTAACAGAAAAGGGGCTCAACTAGCCTGTCTTTTCCCATTTTTGAGAACATAATTGCAACATTACTTGTACTACAAACTGATTAACTGACCAAATAACAAATGCAAAGAGATAATACACAAAGATTATTTAAGAAACAGAGAAATGTAATGAATACTACAATTTAAGGCATGCAGCCAAATGGATACCTTACACTAAAATTTGGAGAAAAATATGTAATGGTAACATTCACAATTTAGCACATAAATTAGGCATCAACATTATTCCAAGGAGTACAAAGTTTAAAACAAAGCGTAAAGAAGCACACAAAATGAAATTATGTACAGTAAATAGATTAGCACTTACACAGAAAAGCAATATTTCCTGAATCAAATAAACAGTTTAAGAAACTGAGAGGTTATATTAGACCATTGTTCTGCTGAATTTTACAGTGCAGATTCAGCAGGAATCCAGAGGTCACCCAAAAGTACCCAATATCTCATTCTTGAGTCAAGTTCAGGATATGAAAGCCAGTATTTTGAAACATTTTGAATATCGCAGTCCTAGCAATATTTGTCCACATCAATAGATCCTCCATTTTCCATCACTGGTCATTAACAGGAATAGTTACAGCTCTGATTGAGGAAGAATTACAGAAAGTCACAAGTGGCCAAAAATCTAATACTGACCATGTTTCCATTTTATAAATACTAGTCTTTTGTAGTATTTAGATAGTTCCGGCTACGAGGAGTCCTACCAAGTTATGGATAGCAGCAGTATGCTAAAAGTTTGTTACTTGTTTTATTTTATTTTTTGTTTAAATAAATACCAGTTTATTTTATTATATTCACTCTGTGGTCGTCAATTTACAACATCTAAGCAACGTGATTGGGGTTACTGGACAGCCTTCATTGTGCCGGAGCAGCGTTGAGTACTGTTTTCTGTGGTTTATGGTGGATCTTTTGATATTCGTTTACTATTTAGATAGTTTCCAAATAAAGCAGTATAGTCTATTACAGCTGTGGAGCTGCCGTGATGAAAGGTCCCAGTAACTATTCACAGACTTTACTAAGTTCTGTGTCCCACTGATGCATTTAATGAAAATAGGAGTCTAAAGAGGAGTACCAATTTGACAGATGTCTATTTGACTCTTCCCAGGATCTCTTGCCTCATTAGAAATAGAGTTATATATTCAGTCACTAAGCTGCAGTTGCCAGTTGAGCTCTAACTCCATCCCTTACGTTAACTTGGACTGAAGCTTCTTGGCTGGTACCTTATTTACTGGAATGGGAACTCATTGGACAGGCTTACTCTGTGCTTTCATTCAATATTCATAGCTCTCAGCCCATTCAGAAAGTCATTTAGATCAGATTCATCAAAATGCCAGGTAAATGCTGGTTGGTCAGTAGTCTCAAGCATTGAACTCTGTAAAGTAATGGTTGTTATCTGGAAGTATGTAGCATATGTTAAAAAAAAAAGAAGTTATGTACCTACCATAACGTTCCATGTTAGTTGTCTTCTTCTTGCCTGCTTTCTTGCTGGTTGGGTTCAGAGCCAATCCTCGGCTCCAACTCGGCCATCTTCAAAAGCTCGAGAGCTGCATACTGACCCAAGGCCATCCCATATCCCATGATGCCTGGTGCTAGATACCCAGATCTCATTTGGTAAGTCTAACTGCAGACATAATAAGGAAAGGATCCTATCCTGGAATGTATAAAACCTACCAAAGAGGCTACTAGACAGAAAGGAATAGCCAGAGAAGACTCAGCCAGTGAAAAAAAAAACATAAGAAACTCTTCTCGGCCTACAAGGATAGGGGGGTGGAGGGTGGGACGCAAGAAAGGAGGCGAGAAGAAGACAACTAACATGGAACGTTATGGTAGGTACATAACTTCTTTATGTTAAGTTGTCTATCTCGCCTTCATTCTTGCTGGTTGGGACAGAGTCCCTAGCACCTAAAGTCCTGGGTGGTTCATCGGAACAAACTCTTCAGAACAGTGGAACCAAAATCCTCTCTGTTCCTGGAAACCACATCCAACTTATAATGCAAAATGAAAGTATGTGGGTTAGCCCACGTAGCCGCAGCACAAATAGATTTCATGGGCAACCTAGTCTGAAAGGCCACAGAAGTGGCTAAAGCTCTGGTGGAGTGACCTTTTGGTTTCACAGGTAATTCTTTATTCCTCAGTTGATAGATAAATGTGATGATAGAAGTCAACCACCTGGACAAGGTAACTTTTGAGACTGGAAGACCTTGTTTACCCTCAGCATAAGAAAGGAAAAGTTGGTCCGATTTCCTGATATCCTTGGTTCTATGCAAATAAAAGCGTAGTTGCCTGTGAACATCTAACTGATGCAATTTGTATTCCGCCCTGTTGGAGTGGGTGGGAAAAAACACAGGAAGGTCTATGGACTGATTCAAGTTATTCTCTGAAGAGACCTTGGGAAGGAAGGAAGGATTAGTCCTGAGAGCAACCCTGTCATTGTGGAACACTAGGTACGGAGGACAGGTACAAAGAGCCTGAAGTTCCAAAACTCTTTTGGCTGAAGTAATGGCTACCAGAAAGAGGGTTTTCCAAGATAAAAGCTTCAAGGAACAAGATGTTGCAAGTTCGAAGGGGGGCAAAATTAGAGAAGCTAAAATCAAATTTAGATCCCATGGAGGTGGAGGATCTCTCAGTGGAGGCTTGAGCAGAGTGGTTCCTTTGAGAAAGACTTTACATAGCTTATGAGACATGATATTATTTCCCAACAGGCCAACGTGAAAATTTGAAATTGCAGCTAACTGAAATCTAATTGTAGCGGAAGCGGACCCAGAATGAAAGAGTTCCACAAGAAATTCCAAGATGTGGTGTATAGGGGCTGAAAAGGGGTCTATACTCTTAGCCTCTGCCCAGGAAGAAAACGTTTCCACTTAGTAGTGTAAGTTTTTCTAGTCGTACATTTGTGTGATGATTAAAGAATTTCATGCACAGAGGGGGAGATATCTGGAAGCCTGGCTAAGGTTGGAAGTGGAACAACCAAGCAGTGAGCTGGAGAGATTGCAGGGATTGGTGCAGCCCGCCCGACTGATGGATCAGAAGGTCTGGAACTAGGTCCAGAGTCCAAGGCTGCTCGAGAAGATGATGATGCAGGAACAGGAACCATATTTGTCAAGGCCAGTAAGGAGCAATGAGGATCATTTTGCAGCCCAATACGGTAGCTTTCTGTATTAGTTTGGGAATTAGGGGAAATGGAGGGAATGCATAAAGAAGTCCCTGAGGCCAATCATGGACTAGAGCATCTCTGGGTAAATGTCCGGGAAGTGGAAGGAGAGAGAAGAAATTGCTGCACTTGCTGTTGAAGGGGGTGGCAAAAAGGTCGCAGCAAGGTTGGCCCCATTTGCTGAATATTTGGTCCGCTACTACTTGATTCAGGGACCACTCGTGAGGCATGAGAATTGCTCTGCTCAGCCTGTCTGCTATGACGTTGGACTTCCCAGGGATGTGCATTGCGATCAGAAACCGTTGGGAAGAGATCGCCCACTGCCAGAGTCTGAGTGCTTCTCGACATAGGGGGTAGGACTTGGTTCCGCCCTGCTTGTTGATGCACCACACTACTGACATATTGTCCGTTTGAATTGCAATGGTCCCAGTAGGAAGAGAGTCCTGAAGAGATTGCAACGCTAAAAGCACGGCCCTCATCTCCAAGACGTTTATATGCAGGTGGTATTCGTGAGGTTGCCAGGTGCCTTAGACTGTCCTGCCCTGATAATGCCGTCCCACCTGATCAGGGAGGCATCCATGGTAACCGTAGCAACTGGAGGGGGAAGTACAAATGGTCTGTCCTGGGGCACTGATGTGGAGACCATCCACCACGCAAGGTGGTTTTTGCATGCTTCTGTAATCATAATCATGTGAGACATGGGAAGCTGCTGGAAGGACCATTGGGTGAAAATCAGCCACTGGAGAATCCTCATGTGGAAATGAGCTAGAGGAACAAGTATGATCGCTGCTGCCATGAGACACAGAGTTTGGAGGACGAACCTGGCTTGAATTCTTTCACATGCTAATAAGACCTGTACATGTTGTCGAATCACTAATACTCTGTCTGGTGGAAGACTCGCTGACATGTCTTTTGTATTTAAATTTGCGCCTATAAAGGTGATAGACTGACAGGGTGACAATGCAGACTTTTTGAAATTTATTGAGATACCTAGTCTGGAGCAAGTCTCGATAGTGTAGTCTCTGGCTCGCAGAAGGTGATGCCTGGTGGTAGCAGTGAGGAGCCAGTCGTCTAGAACAGGAAAGGGCCAAGAAAAGTTTTGGGACTAGCAGTGTTATACTACGTCGTTGTCATTTATGTATTAACTAATCATCTTGGATCAAGGATTAATGCTTCCTGGCGGTGGTCAAGTGTGATTAAGGACACAAGTACTGTTCAACATTTAATGTTCTTTTTTCATGACAACTAGCAATCTTATTTCTAATACATATGTTAGAATCAGGTGTCACAGTTTGTTTCATTCGGAAATTAATATTGGGTCGTAGACATTTGCTCTAACATTGTATAAAGGTGTATGTTATATACATGTATATTTTATACGGACTTTAACTTGTTTTGGTTGCAACATTTAATAGTTAGCTCGTTCACCAGCAGTAGTTGAAATTATAGTCTTGCATTTGGGATTTTTGTTAAGTTCCATGTTCTTTATTAATGCAATTTTGTCAGGTTTAATATTTTATCAGTTTTGTACGTTCTACTTTTACGCTTTGATGAATGCTCTATCCAGTGTTCCTATTTTTTTGTGAATAACTTAATTTATGCAAATAGCACTGGCCACATTATTGAGGAATAGATAAATATGAATTCCCCTTGCATATGTTGGATTTGTTTCACAGATTGTGGGTACGATCCTTTTGGTCTTTTTTGTCTATTAATATCGAGATATATAATTGTTGTTAGGGCTAGTATCATATTCTTTTTTACAAATTAGTCAGCAAGGCATTTGTAGACTGCAAGGTGCGACATTTTCTTCCATAATTAGTTTTTACATTGTATTCTCCTAATGGTGCACATTAATGTGGGGTGTACCATGACATAACATTTTATGGGAAAGATATTCTATTATTCATGTACTGTCAGAATTTATGGCAGATTCATTGATTTATTGTTTTGGGGATGTTTAGCAACCTTTTTTATATTAAACTTCCCTACTAAACAAGGTCAGCTACCCATATTATGTGTACCTATGGTTTGTGGATTATGAGTCTGTACCAGTTGTTATATATCTTCAATTGTACTATTTATTGGATTCATGTTTGGTCATATTATCATTGCAAACAGGCCATTTTTTGACCTTTTTACATCAGGGAGAATTTTGTAGTTTCTATTCTAAGTGTTATCAATCCTGTTTTTTTCTACTATTGCTACAGATTTTATAAACCAATCAGTAGAAGAATGTATATGGTGACGCATGATTATATTTTTTTCTTTTTAATGTTGTTTTCAAGTCAGTCCACATCCATGTGGACGGGTCTATGACATTTAAACACTGGAACTGATTATTATAGCATTATTCATCAAACATACTTCACAGGAAGAGATTGTTTGTTGTTCTATGGATCCTCTCTTCAGAGTTTATTTATTCCAGCCTGTTTTTTATCAGGACTGGTTTGTTCATCATTCCTAGCACATTAAGTTTTTGGGCTCTAATGATATTGAGCCTCAAGTATTTCAGTATTGGATATTTGAGTTTATACAATTTGACCATAAGATTACACCATTATTGTAATTTTTTTGTGAGTCTTCTTTGTCTCTCTGCTTTATTACTGCCCCTCGATTTTGGACTAGTTTATTGACCTTTTCCTTATGGAATCTTTTCGGGGGTCTACAATTTTTTGAGTATAGTTGGATTATTACAGATAATATATAGATCAAGTGGATTTCTCTGGACAGGATATTGCACACATCACAATTGGCTTCAACATACACAATTCATTGTCATGGATCTCAATAACATGGTACAAGGACTATGCGCAGATAAAGACGACATACATATTTTTGGGATTGAATCCTGCAGGGGATCATCCACCAATGGTATAACTGGTCCAGTTAACGATTGTGATATGTTATTCACTGAATTTTCTAAAAAAATTAAAACATTACGATCCAATATATGGCATTCCAGGTTATTTAAAGCATATAAACATCAAAATATTGCCCCTAGAGGGCTTAGAACCAAGGTGCAACCACTGGTCGGCAAACTGGATGAGATACTCATTAAAGAGTGGAATGCTGCACAACAAGATTCGGCTATGATGTTTGTTAACATCCTTTCTTCTTACTATGATAGAACGATTCAAGCCAATATTTGTGATGTGCAAAAATTGAGTGAGGAGTTAAAATCACATGAGAGTCAACCCAATTTTTCTGGATTGTTGAACAAACTATCCAGAGAACTGTCGGCCTCTGAAAGGATTCTTAAGGAAAAGAAACTTAAAAAATTTTCTAGAGACATGGAGGATTATCAAAGGGATAAACCCTTTGAGCTTCATAAAGGGGTACGATTTGCAGAGGGTACAAAGAATTTCACATATACACGTAAAAAACGGCCCAGATCCATTCTCAAGAGGGGTACATCACCCAGTAGGAGCTCTGGGGATGAATCGTCCACCACAGACACCGAATCCATTCAACTGTCAGACTCACCCACTCCCAAAAGAGTACGAAACATAGGTCACCCTTTAGGCATAGACACAGGGGAGGACGCAAGCAAAAAAACATTGGAAGAACTGTTCTTGTCAATAGTCAAATGAATACCAATACTTTAAATGTGCATAACATTTCTGATCATGTATTAACACCAATGGAAGAACAATTGTTAAATAAAGGACTTGGTTTTATTCCTGGCTTTTTGGTTGATGAAAGTACTTTTGTATTTGATGTTATGAATTTCTGCAGAAAGTTAAATCTTAAAATCTTTTTTGATGAGCAGGATTCTACTCAAAGATCTACTGAATTTAAATTTCTACCATCCAGGTTTAGTCCTCCGATTGACAAACATGTAGCTATATTTCAGAATGCAGTTATAGAGGATTTACATCAGCAGTTAGGTACTGGATATATTATCAGAAACAATCTAAACATCAATGAACAACAGGCTCTTAAAAACCTGAAAGACAATACTGATATAACTATTCTTCCTGCGGACAAGGGTGGGGCCATTGTGGTGATGAACTCCAGTTATTACTGGGCTGAAGGATTAAGACAAGTGTCCAACACTCAGCACTATTTACAGATGCCCATTGACCCCACGACTAATTTCAAAAAAGAAATTGATGATTTTTTGCAACTCACAGTTGATGAAGGTATCATCAGTACTAAATCTAAATTTCATCTTACTGTTCAGGATCCAGCAAAACAATACCTGTATTTACTTCCCCAAATTCATAAATCATATTCTACACCTCCAGGGAGACCCATAGTGTCAGGTATTGGTTCATTGACAGAACCTCTGTCTGCCTTTCTGACTCAATATCTTAAGCCTTTGTTACAGTATATCAGGGCCAGATTACAGGATACCACAGAGTTTCTTCAGATTGTTTCTGAATCCCAGCTCGAAGAGCACTGGATGATGTGCACTTTAGACGTTACGTCATTATACACCAGCATACCACATTGGGCAGGGTTAACAGCTCTTGAATATTGGCTACAAAGGATCAACATTTATAGTCCTGGATTTAACACCCTATTGATTTGCATGGCGGAACACATCCTTACCAAAAACGTGTTCTATTTCAAAGGCAATTGCTACTGGCAGATACAGGGTACTGCAATGGGTGCGTCTTTCGCACCCATTTATGCAGATCTCTTCATGGGATATGTGGAAGATCAAATCATATACAACAAATTGCATAACCTATATCTGCCAGACATGGACATCTGGAAACGATATCTTGACGATTGCTGGCTGGTTTGGAAAGGAGGTATTGAGTATCTCCAAGAATTTGTTGAATATCTTAACAGCAATAAATGGGGTGTTAAATTTACAGTTAATTTTGATACAAAATAAATGGATTTTTTGGATGTACATCTTTCCAGAGAAGTAGATAATACACTATGTACTACATTACACAGGAAACATCCACAATACAACAGTCTACTACATGCTTCCAGTTTACATCCCAAACACATTATCAAGAACATTCCCAAATCACAGTTCATCAGGATTAAGAGAATTTGTTCATCGAACCATGACCTCAAATGTTGTCAGGATGATCCTTATAATAGATTTACACAGAGGGGTTATCACATTTCAGACATTCACTCTGCAGTTGGCATGACTGCCAACCTGTCTAGGGATTCTCTGTTATGCTACAAACCTAAGGCTGCTCAATCGCTTGCTCAGAAACCTAGATTAGTTACCACTTTTGGCAGAAACGCCTATCAACTACAAGGATATAATAAATCATCACTGGAACATACTAACTAACAACAAACATCTAGCAAACTGGTTAGATGATAGATGCCTCTTCTCTTATAGGAAAGGTAAAACTCTGGGATCATATTTTTCGCATTTCAAAAAAATTGCTCCCTTGGAAGCTTCCAAAATTCAAACCACCATTTTAGGGGACAAATTAATTGGTTGTCACCCTTGTGGTCATTGTGCCTTTTGCAAATTTGTTTTTACAACCAAAGAATTCACTAGCAAAAACACAGGTAAGATTTAAGACATCAAACATTTTGCCAATTGCAGCATGGACTGGGTGATCTATCTAGCTACGTGCACATGCAGGGCCTTCTATATTGGACAAACATCCAGACAGTTTCGCATCCGTATTTCTGAACATTTGGGGGATATCAGAAATGCCAGGCAAACTAATGCATTATTTAAGCATTCCACTATACACAAAACGGCCCATTTTTCCTTTGTTTGTATTGACAGAATTGTTGGCAACAGAATGTATAAAACAGGATGGCACAAAATATTGGATAACAAAGAGACCAAATGGATAGTGAAATTAGGTGGCTTATTCCCACCAGGTCTCAATGATAAACTATAATGATTTACTCAGTGTCATTTAGTATATTATATCAATATTGAGTCCGTGTTTATAGATTTTTTGGCCATTTTTGGTCTATTATAATCTTTTGAATGCTTGCTATTACATTTACCAGCATTCATATGGTATTTTATATTATTTTTTCATGGACATTTTTTCATGGATGGTTGTATTTAAATTATATAATTTTCCAAACACAACCAATATTTTACTTTTACTGTCAAATATTAATTCATTGTTCATTTTTTATGGCTATATTGTGAGAATACAGGAAGTGATGTCAGGTCACCTAGTTTGTATTTCCTATATATATGACTCATTGTGATGTTGTTAAATCAGCCACTGAAGAAAGCTAGTTGCTGAAACCGGTTTGGTTCACAATAAACTTTTTGTTTGCTACTTATACTCAGGGTGCTGGATTCTTTTTGCTCTCAATCAAGGTTGGTTTATCCGTGCATCTACCGTACTTGCTAGCCTGCTTTGTACTTCTAGATATGGAAACACCTGGACTCCTTGCCGTCTCAGGTGAACACCCTGGGGGCTGTGGTGAGACCAAAGGGCAGAGCTGTGAACTGGTAATGGCTGGCTCCCAGCCGGAAGCGAAGGAATCCTCTGGAGCATCTGTCCATTTTGACGTGGTAGTATGCATCCTGAAGATCTATAGAGCACATCCAATTGTCCTGACACAGAAAGGGTAAAATGGACTGTAGCGTGACCATCCGAAACTTCGTTCTTTGTACAGACCAGTTCAGTCTGCTGAGATCCAGAATGGGTCTCCAGTCCCCTGTCTTTTTTGGTACCAAAAAGAACCTTGAGTAAATTCCGGATCCTTTTGTTGGTCTGCTGGGACTTGCTGGATGGCCCTTTTTCTTAGCAGTTCGGAAATTTCTTGAACTGCTTGATCCCTTAGATTGGGTGGAACATCTGGAAGGGACTTGTTTAACACTAAGGGAGTGCGAACAAAGGGAATTCTGTAGCCTCCAGATATAACCGACTGTACCCATTTGTCTTATGTTATGTCTTGCCAGGCTCTTGTGTACAGCAATAGTCTTCCCCTGACTGCCTCCAGAGGTGGGCAGTCGGGCAACCCTTCAGAGATGCTGGAAGGGCTTCTCAGAGAAGTATTCTCTGCTGCCCTGGTTTTGCGGACCCCCTCTGCCACGAGGGTGGCGTCTATTATTGTTCCCTCCTCTGCCCCTGGATGGGAATTTACCACGTGCGTCCGGCAAGACTCCCTGGGATTTCCAGAACCACATCTTTCCACTCTTCTGACCCTTGGGATATGGTCTAGAAAGAGTGGAAAAAAGGACTCTCACGGCAGAGAGAGTCTTGCCTTCTTGTTCACACCTGGTTAGGGTGTCCTTCAGCTGTGATCCAAAGAGAGCGGAACCATCAAAGGGGGTATTGGTGAAAGATGCTCTGAAGGGCTCCGCAAAATTACATAGCCGCATCCATGCGTGCCTCCTAAGGGCAACGCCTGTGCCTGCGGCTCTACTCGCACCATCGGCTGCATAAGAAATGAGCCTCATGGAGGAGTTCACCACTGAATTAAGAGTCGCCAGCTGGGAGGCTGCCTTGGCCTGGGCCCCCTCAGCTGATGGATCTTGGAGGGTATCTCCAAGCTGTTTAAGGAGATCCCTTTGAAGACGGGTAAAGTGGCACAAATAATTCAGAGACCTCATGGAAAAAGTTGCTGAAGAGAACATCTGCTTCCCATATCTGTCCATCATCCTGGACTCCTTGTTAGGGGGATGGACAGATGAAGAAGTTTCAACCAACTCCTTCTTTGTGGCCGCCGCTACCACCATGGCATCAACGGGAACACCTTTGGTCAAAAACTGTTTATCCTGTGGTGCAGTTATGAATTTAGCGGGTCTTCTGGGGGTCGGTTCCACTGTGTCTGGAGCTGACCGTGCCTTCTGAGCCACCACAGACATCAGCAGGTCGAAAGGCGGAGACACCCAGGAGGTGGAGGGTCGGGATCCAAACGTATCCAGGAATACCGACTCATCTTCGGAAGGGCTCAGGGTAGTCCAGTTCCCCCTCTGCCTAAGCATCTCAAGGATGTCTGAGAAGGAGACATCTTCACAGGGGGATCTCGGGGACCCTTCTGAATCCTCTAAGTCGGTATCTGATGTGACAGACTCAGGGGAGTCAACATGCTTCCTCTTGCATTTTCTCTTACGAGGTGGCTCCTCTGAATGATCAGGAGAGGCCTCAGAAGAGGAAGATACACCCAAGGGGGTGCCCTGGAGCATTGGTTCCCCATGTTTGGGGTCAGGAGGAGGGGCAGAGGCAGACGCAGGCACCATAGTGGGAGGAGCCGATGGGGATGATCGTGGGGCTGACTCAGGAGCCAGCACACTCCTGATGACCTCAAAGGCATCCCTGCTCGAATGCTGAGAAGGCTCTGGTTCCAAAGAGATCGGAATAACTCTCCACACTAAGGGGGCGGCTCCGAAGCTGATGTAGGAGCCGAGCTCATCTGCGCCAAAGCTCCGAGGGGGAGAATGGGGTCAGACAAGGGTCTGATGCCACTCGCCCTCTCAGAGCCGATGAGGGAGTCTTGGTACCCAGACCCTTCCAAGGACGGTACCAAGGATGTGATCGGAGCCGACGATGGAACCGAAGAAGGTATCGGTGCCAACGCTTCCACAACTCGAACCCCAACATACTCTGGCTCCGAGCTCAAGGGAGGAGTCGGAGGAGGAATAACTGAAGACATGGACGGAGCTGACACCTGATGAGGGGGGCTGGACAACATTTTTGCTAGGGCCTGCGATTTCAACAGTCTACTGACCACTCTCTCCATGTCCTGATCTGAAAGCCTTGAGGACCGAGAAGAATGAGACCGATGACTGTGCTCCGACTGGAGCAGAGGAGACCTCAGAGCTGAGTGTATCGACTCCAGAGAGGGAGACCTAGATCTCTTTCGACTCCCCGACAGCTCTGAAGTGTGTGTCAGAATTGACTAGGAGACAGGCAAATCGGTTCCAGCCGGAACTGAGGCCGAAGGAACAGCTTCACCGATCGACGGCTCCGAACTGGGAGCCAAAGATTTAGGTGGCTTAGAAGACTTCACAGGCTGAGCCTTAGCCAGTGAATCCTGCTTAAGTAAACCCCATAGGATTAACTTATTTTTACGCTCCTACAGGACTCTTGGGCTGAAAGCATGGCAAACCGAACAAGAGTCCTGCAGGTACATGGGGCCCAGACAATAGACACAAGAAGTGTGACCATCTGTCAGAGACATTTTCTGACAGCATGAGTCACACTTCTTGAATCCGGACACCTTGGTATCCTTGGCCATCCCTGAAAAAAAATGGAACACCAGGAACAATGCACAAAAATTAGGATATAATAATTACCACACACACACTAAAGTTACCACACCAAAAAAACAGTCAAAGAATACTAACAATATTTTACCCACAAGCTAAATAAAACTAAACTAGGTAAATGCTAATGAATTTTTTTTTTTTTTTTTTTTTTTTTGTGCTGAGAGAAAAGAAAAGGGTTAGCCTCTTATTTAAACGGCTATGAGAAGAAAGGGGGAGGGGAAAACTCTCTAACTAAAATGAGTTTTCTGAAGGGAAGGGGAAGGATTCAAGAAAGAATTACAGGTACAACAAGGATACACTGAAAAAAGTTGTAACTATGATAAACAATCTACACTAATCCTAATCATTTTTATCAAAAACAGATAAAGTAATGAAAATATACGACCTGAGCCAGTAAGACAACCTCGCAGCAGAAGCAGAAAATGAGATCTGGGTATCTAGCGCCAGGCATCATGGGATATGGGGTGGCCTCGAGCCAGTATGCAGCTCTCGAGCTTTTGAAGATGGCCGAGTCGAAGCCAAGGATCGGCTCCGAACCCAACCAGCAAGAATGAAGGCGAGATAGACAACTTAGCATCACTCATTCTGAAGCTACTATACTAATTTACTTATTTTATTGTAAATGCAACCTTTTATTCTGTGATTTAAAGAATTTGTCTATAATCTTGTTTTAATTACCAGCACAGTAATTTTTAAAGAAAAGCAGCCTACTGTACATTTACCGCAGAGTATATTTTGGCTAAAGTTCAGAAAACTCACCTCTGTACTTGCAGTTAAACAGCTCCATTAAATTAGGGGACCTACCCTTCAGATATGTTGCTATGGTGACCACTCTGATTCAGTGCGGTTAACAGCAACAATAAGTGAACATGTCAAAGTGACACTTCAATTCTTTGTGTTCCCTTCTTTAAATTCCTTACACAAAAGAGTAAATTGCGAGTACAAATGCCACTTACAGCTGCCGCGACTTTATCGTTTCTTTTTAAGACACAATATAATGAGCAACCCTTTTTCACGTTACATATAAAACACCAAAATAGTAACTTCTTCTAAAGTTCCCATCCATATAAGTAATAGTACAACACCATCTTAGTCTGAGAATGAAATTAGCACTGGTTGCCGAGGAGGACTAGTAGTACAAAAGAAGACACAGAACGTTAGTCAGTAACACTCAGTTTTGTTATCGTATGCAGGTGCAGTTTATAAGCCTTAGCACTGCATGTGGATGTGGGGGAAGAGCATCTACCACATATATTTTTAAATAGAGAGTGACACAAGACTTTCACAAATCAGTGCATATATGCACCATTATGAGGAGAGTGTCCTTACTGAAAATTAAAATCATTCTTTCCTGTCACCTTCTGTTTTTAACAATATTTCAGTCTGTTCTGGTAGTATTGCCTTAACATTTACATCCAAGAAGGCCAGAGGTTAGCACCAGATATGGTGTGAATACTTTATGATGTACAGTACACATTTAGAGATGCGGTGAATGAGCTTGATGGTATTAATTTACAAAACAACCAGAGATTGTTCATTAAGAAAATCCTTATTATTTGTTTTCAATTAAACTACCTTGATATTTTGTACAGTGGCTGAGTGCTCAAGCCAGTTGGTGATTTAATCTGACTGCTAAGGGTGACAGGCATGTGGATTTTCTTATACATAGTTTCAGGTAATGGATTAGCTTGATTTAGAAACAAAGCTGTTGGGTTACAGGCAGTCAGAGATCAGGCACTGTCTCATGACGCTAACAACATCACGCATGCTCCTGCACGTTGATCACGTTGTGGGATACACTGGCAATGCACAACAACGTCAGCATTAACTAAAATTGTAAATAAAGAAAAAAAACTGTGATTTCAATGGGCCACTCGGAATTCGGAAATTCATTATTTTAGCATCAAAACTGAGAAATTCTGAGGAATTCGATATGGTTGAGAGGTATGCCCATGACACCACCCCCTCTCTCAGGAAATTGGTTAACTGCCCTTCCACCTGACCACTCCCAGTTTCCATCCCTTTATCTAGACAGGCACAGAGCTATCTAGCCCTCTTTTGAACTAACTTTACCACATGGAACCTGATGAGAGAAAGAATCTGAACAGAACAGCCCAAACTTCACCATCTGGATCCTGGAAAGAGGAAGAATTTGAACAGAAGAGCCCTCAGTAACTCCTAGACTCAGGAAGATGCTTGACTGGAGTACCATAAAACCATGCTCTGGGAACAAGAGCATTCCACCTGTCACTGCAGCTACTCCATAGCTTCCAGGTATAGATACTGTAGCCATTGGGCCTGCATTTAACAAAAACTCTGTAATCTGCAGTACAATGAAATTGTTGTTTCAGGGCACCATGCTACATTTCTATATTCTTTACACCATAAGCACAATTTGCTTATGCTCAAAAAAAGATCTAGGATTCTTATGTTTATTAAAAGCTTCTGTATAATCTGCAGTTCACTACTTGGTAGATTTTTATTCCATGGGCACAGAAAGCTTAAACAAAAGGTTCTGAGATCTCAAACTGTACTTACTGTTTTTCATCCTACTTGTGCAAATCCATGAGCTCTGTAAAAAATGAGCACTTTGACTTGTTTTCCACTGTATGCTTTTTCCTCTGGATGCATGTTCATAGGTGTGTACTAGGCTAATGGCCCTTGAGCCTTTACAAGCCTAGCCATAGGATCACCCTGGCATAGTGCCACCCGACCTTAGTTCCCAGTGCCTCTGTCGAGTAGAGCCACATTCAAAAACGGGAATCACCTAGTGTAGCTTTAAGTGACTACCTCCCTTGCATATAAAAGGCCTGTCTTCATTAAGATGAAGAAGAATGGGGACTGGTCACATTAATTATATATATATGAGCCTCTTATATGCAGGCACTGTAAACCTTTTTTGCTGTGCAAGAGAATATTAGCCTTTTATATTGTATGTCAGGAAATAATGAGCCCCATAAAACTGGACATAGCTTCTCATATCATATATTGTTGTTCTTCTTCTTTTGGCTTTTCCCGGTTAGGGGTCACCACAGAGGAACTCCGGTCTGCTAATGATTGGCAGTAGATTTTTACGGTGCCGAGGTGCCAGCCTGACACCCAACCTTCAACGAAGGCAGGCCCATTCACACATGTCTTTTGAATGCCACTCGACCATGGGGAGGACATGCAGACTCCACACAGAAGGCACTCCAGCTGAGAATCAAATGGGAGAACCTCTTGCTGTGAGGCAACAATGCTACCACTGCACCACCGTGGACAGCCCTATAATAAATCTTTTGTACTTGGCTCCAAAGAATATGAGCCCCACTGATGCAGACACAGTCTCTCATTTTATATCTGTTACAAAACAGACTAATAAAGTCTGGTGATAGCCTCATAAAAGCAGGCATTTTCAATGATCAAAGTGTAAACCACTTTATTAGAGGAACCTGATGAAGCTCAGGTGAAAGTGCTTTCTTAAATATAGTTCTATAGTTAAAACTCATAGCGTGTTATCATGTTTTATTAGAAGTTAAAAATAAAAGTAAAACCTCTTAACTAAGAATGAGGTTCCATAGGCTGCTGAGCTGGTAAACCCTCACATATCTTTCAGGAATATTCAAATAGCAGACCAACCCTTAAGCTTTGGGATTGGCTCCTTGTATTTTCCATCTCCCAGATTTTCATCCAGTCAGCTCCCATGGACCCTCCCACCATTGTCTCTAACTACCTTTAAATAACTGACCTGTTGAATGTATTGTATTCCTACAAGAACACTCCACCTACTTGACAGAATAAACTACTGGAAACTTCAACAAGGTAGCTTTATTCTTTCCACAAGGAGGGTATCAGAGAGAGAGAGAGAGTCTCCTAGATCATTTAGCATTCAGGGACTTGGGGACACACATAGACAATAATCTAGCCTTTGCCATCATGTATCTACAGTTTTGGGGAAATCATTCTATGTTGTGCAACCTATAAACAAAGGTATGGCATCTAGGTCCAAGGAAGTTATTGTTCCACTGTATTCAACATTCCACAGTATAATAGCTAATGAGTTCACCATGAACCACTATAAAAAATAGGTGACACGGCAACTTTATAAAATTGTACTAATACTTTATTAAAATAACAATTGGTTAAGCGCTTTCATCTAAAAATACTTTAGACTTCCTCAGAACCCAGTCTATTAACCAAGCCTTGTTTAAATAGTTTAACCCACCAATCACCACTCATGGCATCAGTAACAATTAATAATTCATGAGACTTTCAAAAGACATTCAAAATACACATCAATCCAACCTTCCAAATTGCTAATATATAAAAATTTCACAACAAAAAAATAATATAAAATCAAATTTCCATGACTCTACTAACTACTCAATGCATAAAATGTGTGGTATACACAATTCATAACCACACATGTTTAAAACAACAAAATACATATAAGAAGGCTAAGCATTCCTTATATACTGGTATGTTGGTCGCAAGTTCTTTGTTTGTATTCAACATTCATCAGACCTATCATTAAGTACAATGCCCCCTTTGGAATGTACCTAACCAGACTGTCTAACAATTGGAATGTTCACAGAGGTCTCTCACTAAAAGAATATAGAGCATAAGTAACATGTCCTAAGTAGACCACCTCAAGGCTTTATCCCTGTATTCCATCTCCTACAGGCTGATGAAGAGAGATCTAGGCCTGGCATACAAGCCATTGTCAGACCCCACTCTGATAGACCTCCTGCATATTCACAAAACAAACAGCACCAGAACTACCCATTCTAAAGACTTAAACCTTGCCTGTGATATAAATAGGACCTGCTGGAGAGATACGTATATATCCCAGAGACTATCACATCTCTGGAACAGGTTCCCAATCCATGTGAAGGAGAGGTCCTCCCTAACCCAATTCAAAGGTAACTTGGACAGTTGGATGGGAAACAGAAAATTCTTCCCTGCTTTGACGACTATGTCTGTAATGGACACGGCAGACTGTAAATGATTAATCTCCCAAACCACTGCTTGTAAATGTTTCATCACCCAAGTCCCTGCTTATACTTATCAAGGGTATCAGAACTTGTCAAAGATGTTGGATGCTTGGCTAGGCTTAAAAAAGCCCTTGTGGTTGTTAGCCGAGTAAACACCTATGAGCTGTTCCTCAGAAAAAAGGGAATACTCCAAAATATCAAAGTCTCAGTATTAGTGTGTACTTTAAAAAGGGGAAAGGCATATGTTAGGTATGATTTGTATGCAGCTTTATGATTTAATGTTAATGAGGCAGCTGCAGCAATGCGCATGTCATGTGGTACACCTTTACCATAGTCTGAATATGGAAGAACCAAGATTCAGTGGCAATGGATTCAGTGCCTACCAGCCTGGAGTAAGATTTACAGCCATTCAGAGTGCTTTGCACCTGATGAGCTTCACCTCTCTTCCTGGGGAGTAAAAGTACTAAACCAGAAATTGCCCATCTTTTTTTTGTCCTATTCATATTCTAAGGCAAAAAATAAACAAAGAAATAAGGTAAAAAAAGTGAAATTATACAACATAAACAAATCAAGGTAGAGCGGTTTTGCTAAATGCCAGTAGTCTCAACAATAAAAGAAGTACTGGCTTAACTATTCCATTATGTGCACTTTTATCTAAACTACACTGCATAATGCATTCAGTACATACACTACCAAGAGGGCAGTTTCATTGCTGTGATGAAAAATAACAAAAGGCTGATATGGATCCAAGAAGTCATGAAATCAAGAATATAGCTAATAGGATATTACATTCTCCATAACTTTTCTTATAAAATGAATATTGGAGATTGGGTGTTAATTTGCCAACCAAGCAGATCCAAAGAAAGTTAATTAAGGACAAGGATAACCAAAGCTTCTCTATAGTAAGACGAAAAAACTTGTCCCGAGACAGGTCTCGGTGATCTATTAAATCTTTATACAAAAAGAATCTAGACAAACCTAAATCCAAGCTACAGCAGGAAGATTGCTATGCTATCACAACTTCTACAAAGTTATCATAGCTGACATAAGAAAATTTAGATCAACAAAAGTCAGGGTAGTCCACAACTGAGGCATTGAGATGCACTATGGGTCAGTCTACGGCAAGAGAGCAACTGATATTGGCCATCTTACTTGCAAAGAAATCTTCATTGTCCTCATGGTGAGAAAATGAATTGGCCCTATGAGTTGATATGGATTAACTTCAGAAGCTCAAAATACTGAAATATCGAATTTCAGTATTACGAGCCCAGAAAGCAGTACCCACAAAACCACGAAAACTCAAAACTGCGAAATTCAAAATCTTGCACACCGGAGATTTTGAATTTCATGGTACTACTGCGCACACACACACACACACACACACACACACACACACACACACACACACACACACACACACACACACCATTTTCCCCACACACACACACACATAACCTCTCTACTACATGAAAGCAGGGGGCAAGCGCCCCTGCCCCTCCCAGGAGCTGGCACATCAAGGGCATCTAAGCACCACTAGCAATGTTCCTAAAATCCCTCTGATGGACCACGGAGACTTTATTATCAGATTAACAAAACTGATGGGGGTCCCAACTTAAAATGAACAAAGACATAGTCAGTCTATAAGACAAGTTCCAACACAAGGCTCAAAGAAATAGGACAAAATTAGCCTGAGTACAACAAATGCACAAGAATAAATAGCAGAGCTAATGACTTGAATGAAGGCCAGGTCTTCTGTAATGCAGAAAAAATTCCATTGTGAGTTTGACAGGCTTTTTAACCCAGGCAATAAAATCACTCACTAACCATCTTCAGTGATCCTGCAAGATGATAAGGAGAAAGTCTAGGAACATTCATAGAAAAGGACCAAGGTAAGTGGGTAGATGGTACAATAGAAGAAATCTACAGTTCAGTTATGTTTCAAGGACAAATAGAGCTGGTACATCTTCACATAAGCTGGGAAGTCACCTAAGTCATCCTCATCTACACTCAGCATACCACATCAGGGCGCATGCTAACAGTGTTTTACCTTCCATCCATTCAAAAAACAATTGCAATGCCAAGACATTAACAAATCGAAGAGGCAGGTGACAGTACCATGGGTAAAGTGAACAGACGCTGGTGAATATTAAAAATGCCCGTAAGTACCAAAATAAGCACCAGCGTATTCAACATTACATGGCAATAACCTATTGTCATTTTGATGGAAGCCAAATCTTAATGTGAAATAAAAGCATATATGAAAGCAAAATGTAGCTAGCAAACTTATAACAGAATGCTCACATTGCTTCAGAAACTTGCAGTATGCACAAAGTAGAGAGATGATACAGCTCAAACATATACAGAGTAAACTACTAAAACTCTTGGCAAAGTATATTAGTGCTTACTTAAAAACTTTTACATTTTGATTTATAATCCATTTACATCCATTTAAAAAGAGAACATCTATCAGCTTGCTCAAAAACTACAATTGGTTGTCACCATATTTATGCTAAGGAATTGTAAACAATTATATTAAAGGTATGACAGAATGTATGAAAAGAGCTACATGATTAATGTTCAAATACTGATTAAATGAATGTAACAAATGTGACTGTCAGTCTTTGATAGTTTAAAATTTGAAAGATTTGCAAATCAAAGAAAGCATTTGAAAGCATACCTGGCAGCTTAGAAACTACTGCATAACAAAAGGAAGGTAAATAAACCTGTATATTTTAGTGCATGTCTCTACACTTTCAAGCAGCAAAATTAGCTAAGAAGCATTGTCATTCATAGATGACTAACAGTAACCATAAGTTACATACTGTATGTAAAAAGATAACCTTTCTGCCATGTACTGGCTTATTCCTTTAAAATGGAATTATAGAATGATAACTCCTGAAAATGGAAGTTGCAACATGAAACTGTAAATTAAACACACACATAAAGTGTAATGAGGAAAAGATGTAAAAGTATAAAAAATTAAATCATACCCCACTTTAGTCCTGTTTGTAACTACACCCCATGCTGAACTGATCAATTAAATGCTTCTCCTGTTTCTTATGTTTCTTATGGCTTATTTTTACAAAATTCTATTTCCTCTATGATCTGCTTCAACCAAAATAAAGCAATTTCCCTCTCTTTGCAGACACCAGTTGCTTTATTTAATATTAAATCTGCTTATCACAACAATTTGCCTCCCATCTGATCATTTCTGATATTATAAGACGTGTTATTTATTAATGAATTAAGTAGCTTACCAGATTTAAAGTCATTAGCTTGATTCTTCAAATCAGTGATATAAGTATCAAATCTTTCTGTAGAATATTGTACTTGCATGACTAAAAAGTGGGAAGTATTTATTTTCTTGATTCATGGTAACTCTGAAACTTCTCTCTCATCAGTGCAGCAGTTAATCTGTCTGTCTCCCTGTCTCTCTCTCTTTTCATTTTGAAACTTGCCTGTACTCTACTTTAAGAGCTTCTTCCCCATGACATGTAAAAACAATACTACATTTTTCAGGCTTCTCTGCATTACATCTCCTAGTCAGGAATAAATCTAATTTCTGGATCCACAATTCCTGTTCTCAGATAAAATGCTCTTTAGACACAAATGCCCTGAAAGATGTGGGTGATCTTTTTTGTCAAAAGATGAAATAACAAGGCCTGTTTCAATTCTGACTCAAAAAATGACAATTTCTGGCACCATATAACATTTAGTATTTGAAACTATGAAATAAGAAATTAAACATAAGCTGGAGCATTGCCATCTTCTTCAGATTTACTCTAAGAATGAGCAACAGTGTGGAGAAAATCAGACCACATGATATACATACAACGTCTTGAATACAACTAAAGGTACCAGTTACTTAAAGTTCACAACAATTTTTCCATAAATTCAACCTGCTCTTTGTTGTTCTATACAAGAATGCATGCAATAAAACTAACAATATACTTAACATTTTTAGTCTTGGTCTTTTCCTGTAAGAAAAAAATGCAGACAATATTTGCCTTATTATTTTGGTAAAACCTTTATGCAGGAAAAACTTTAAAATATGGGTCACATGTAAACTGCGCATGCTTTGCAAACAACAGATGCATATGAAAGTGTCAACACTATTTCATTCAGTACTTAAAAGTACTGACACAGCAGAAATACTGCAGTCTCTTCAATACAACCCAGAAGTGAATCTAAAGGCAAAATTTCATGAATACTAAATGCGAGGGAAGAGTTATCTATCTCCTCAGAACAACTCTCTGGATGAAATAATTTCCTCTCCATGGTCGCCAGACCTCCATTCAAGGAAATCTCATCCAACTGTGTACATTGTCTCTCATAGCAGAGTATTCCAGACAAAAGCATTAGCTCTCACTTGTACAGATGCCCATCTCCTAAGGCTGTCTAAGCTAGACATCAAGCCTTAATCAGAGAGAAACCCATGCATCAAGAAAACTGCCTTATTAACCAAAACACTAACCAACTCATAAACAAGTACAAGTGCACACTAAATATATTCACCGCAGCTCCCCTGTCAACAGAAAAATGTAATATGTCATCTGCTGATGCACATCCTTGTCAATAGGTTCACTGACAGTGCTTTCAATGCAGGCTCTTACTCATTAGGTTTTTGCCATTACTTATCATATAAAGTAAATGCAGAAAGTACAAATACTAAGATATAAAATATAAGGAAGCATTAAAGACTCTAGAACTATTGCATTAGATTAAAAGAGGATTACATTTAAAATATCCGATAGGAAATGCATATATAAAATTTGCCTGGAACATGTACATCTGTTTGGAGAAATATTAAGAAATATTAAAAGGTACAAATAATTTAGCCAAAAGATGTCAGTACTTAGAATTCAGAATAAATTGCTCTGTGTCATTGGCTCAGCTGCAAGTCTGTAAACAAGAAACAGAAACAATGAAAAAAGAAGGATAAGAGACATAATGCAACCATCATGTCAAGCATACTGAACTTAAGTCCTAACTTAAATACAAACATTGCCATGCAAAATGAAAAACATAGTCCCATGGATTCAGCAAGCCCTGCACGGCATGCAGGAATAGTGCAGAAGCTCCTGGAGGCAATATGGCCACTGTGCGATCCAGGAATAAGCTCCAGGGACGTGCACGAGTGCTCCTGCACTATTCCTGCACAGACACAACTCCTGTATGCAAATTACCCCATTTGCAGGTAAAAAACATGCAAATGAGGTGAATTTGTGATCCAGGAAGCTGTCAGCCAGATGTGCAGGACTAGTGTAGTGTGCAGAAATGTACTCAGGTGTAACCGAGTACATTTCTGCAAACTACAAAACGGAGCCATGACAGCTCCTAATAAAGGGCGTATAGTATGTGTAAAGCATGTCAATGGCCAAATGTATGGCCATTGGCATGGAAAACAGTTGGCAAAAAAAATAAATAAATAACTTTTATTTTTTTTAGCCGATTCCGACTGTTTAAGCATAGGGCAGCAGCGTGCAAACAGGATCGGGCCGAAAATATTACAAAATAAACTGAAATAGGCATTCTAACCAAAATCATTATTTTGCCATTATACTCAATGGCAGGCAGAAGACATGTTTAGTGAATAGTGGTTGCTAAGGGGGAAGGCTCAGTGTGGGACCTGTAACTATGCATTAGCAGGCAATGCTATGCAAATGAGGAGAATGATACTGAATCCCAGATTTCCCCTCAATGCAAGCCAGCACCCAACTGTGTAAGTGCAGGAATAGCATGGTTCAAGCCTAAGAGTTAGCTGACATCATAGGGGTGTGTGTCAGGCATACTGTAAGCTTATTGGAGCCCTGTGGCTCAGGTTTGCCCTTAGCTTAGCAGAGCTAAGCAAGAGGGTGTGTCTGAGGCTGCCTAGCACTCTTTACATTGCCTAAGGAGGTGTGCGCACCGTGTTTTAAAAGAAAAAAAAACAAGTAAACCAGGAAATAGCAGCTCTGTCACATCTGAGCACTGTGTTTGACCAGCTTGACCTCGGGCTTAAACAGGAAGACAATAGGAAGGGAAAACAGCAGTAGGAAGGTAATCAAGGAGAGCTAGCATAGCTGGCAGGTGAAATGTATCAGAATCAGCCAATTACACAGGTAGCAGCCCAGCCCAGAACACTACTGTAAACTATGCAAACACCTTTCCCTCTGTTTTTTCCCACATACTCTATACCACCGGTGTATACAGGTGGGGAAATTTTAACAAACAAAAGCAACAAAATGATAGGGGCTGCAGCAGCTATCACACATCAGCATGTGGAAGAAGCTGAGGGTGGTGAGGATGAGAATGCTGTCGACCAACCCACAGTGAGGAGACGGAGAAGAGTGTACAGACCCAGGGTAACCTACCAGGAGCTACATGAGCTGGAGATAGTGGAGCACTATAGAGTGGACAGGGACCTTCTACAGTAAATTGTTGAGCTGTGCCGGCCACGCCTGACACACAGAACTAACAGAGGGGAACCCATCCCAGTGGATACCAAGGTATGTGTAGGCCTAAGAATACTAGCCACAGGTACCTTCCAAAGGCCAACTGGGGATATCATGGGGATCTCACAGGCATCAGCATCCAGGGTACTCCACCAGTTCCTGGATGCCATGTCAGCACATGCCGGTGACCACGTATATTTCCCCAACACTCGTGAGGCATTGGCCAGCAATATGCATCTCTTCCACCAAATAGCAGAATACCCTGAGGTAGTGGGTGCTATAGACTGCACGCATATATGCATCAAAGCACCACCCAGTGAGCAGGGTAGAGCCTACATCAACCACAAGGGCTTCCCCTCCATCAACTGCCAGGTCATGTGTGATGCCCAGGGCATTATAATGAATGCGTTTGCTGGCTGCCCCGGAAGCTATCACGACTCCCGCATCTGGCATATGATGCAGCTGTACCAGAGATTTGCCAGTGGGGGACATCCCTTACGGTCACCTATTGGGGGATCCTGGTTATGCACTGGAGCCATGGCTGATGGCACCCATCAGAAATGCACACACACCCGAACAAGAACTCCATAATGAGGCACACGCACAGACCAGAATCATAATAGAGCATGTGTTTGGGATGCGCAAGTCATGGTTCCAGTGCCTGGACACATCTGGTGGAGCCTTGCAGTACTCACCAGCTACATGTACCCAAATTGCTCTCATATGTGCCATGCTACACAATATTAGCCTGTGGAAACAGCTGCAGCAGAAACAGCACGGGGGAGAGCCACACAGTCCCCCACCATTGCCAAGGTCTGCACAGGCACAGAGTGACTCAGAGGAAGAACAGCCTGAGCCTTCCCCAGTAGGCAGAAGGAGGCATGCCCAGTATGCCCTGGCCATGGCAAAGAGGGGAACACATAGCACATACACTGACATGGTAGGAACCCAGGGAATGACACCTCTCTCTGACTCACACATACAGTAAAAAGGATGCCAAACATGACACTACCTGTGCTTAACCATGTATAGGGAGTGTACTATGTGCATCCAACATAGTCAGCCCTCCAGCACCATCCTCAATACTGGCACAGCCACAAAGTAAGTCACTCTTCCTACCAATTGCCAAATGGAGTAGTATGTGTTGTTACTTGTATCTATGGTATGCATGTGAGCATGTAAGGGAATCGGGTGGCTGAATGGGATACCAGCAGATAGTAGACACCTATAGTGGCAGCATGAGATCTGTAACAAATACTAGTGTCACCATAGTAACCGGTACTAGACAAGTTGGCAAAACCCACATCAGGAAATGTGTTGGGCCACATGTGTATCCATATGTTACACACATGCCAGTCAGGGAGGCTCACATACCCAACAACAGTCTCAGCCATCAGGACAGGTGTAGACAAACACAAACAAAGGCTGTGCTAAGGCCTCTGATTGATGGCTATGGGTAACCTCCCCCACAGGTCTACACAGGTAGTCTACAACAGGTCAGGCAGTGAGATGTTAGTTCTGAAGGGTAAGAAGTCAGAAACAGAAATTTAGTTCAATCAAACCTAAGACCTGTAGTACACTGATATGCCTCTAGTCAGCATGATAGGTTAGAATACAGAACGAAATGGAGTACCTGACATACCAGTACAGTCATAGCAAATGTGCACAAGTGTCAGGTGTGCCCCCAATCCTATGTAGAAATGTAGTAACAGTCAGGTGTGCCCCCCCCCCGTTCCTATGTAGACACGTAGTAACAGTCAGGTTTCCCCCCCCCAATCCTATGTAGACACGTAGTAACAGTCAGGTGTGCCCCCAATCCTATGTAGAAAAGTAGAAACAGTAAGGTGTGCCACCCCAGTCCTATGTAGACACGTAGTAACACGCAGGTGTGCCCCCCAATCCTATGTAGAAATGTAGTAACATGTATGTGTAGGTGCAAATAACAGTGGAGCACAGATTACTTGAGCTGGCTGGTAGCAGGATAGATTGTAGCATGTGTACAATATGCAGGTCTGCGTGTTAGGTTGGTGTGTGTTGTATATTGTGTGAGAGTGGTTAGTATGTATACATGGTGAGGTTTGTCCTGGTGGCCATTGCCCAGTACTGCTGATGACAGGGCCAAGTTCTCACAACTGCAGTGCCAAACACAATGCTTCCCAGTATAACACATCCCAGCAGTAAGCCATTGTAAATGTTTGGAAGTAATATATGTCACCATCTGAAAGATGGACATGACATGACTGTCGGCCCAGATATACAAGCAGTACACAGCGTGAATTACCTCAGACAGACAGTGTATAATATGTAACTGTCAAATGGACACACCCTTGGAATTGCACATACAGGTTTGCAGCACATTATCTGGGCTTGTAGTAGGGAATACCAATGTCATCTGGCCAAACACTGGCAGACCACAAAGGTCATAGGAATGATGTATTGAGAAACAGCTGATGTATCTGCACAAGCCAGCATAAGTGGAATGCCCCATGCATATCTGTGAGTCAGATGCAAGTAGTTTCCCTAGCACACATGCACCCAGCTCACCCAACCTACACCCACAGGTACCTCTCCGGTCTTATCCCTGCTGTTGGGAATGAGTTCAATATGATTTCCACCTATGTATGGCAATAGCGAAAAAATGCAGCATGCAGAGCAGGTGTCCCATGCAGGTGTGTCCCTAGCTGTAAGCAGCACCCTGCCAGCATCCACACCACTGGATCAATACTGGCAGAAAGTATTGGCATAAACACCTTGCACACCTACCCTATCACCCCAGGGGATTATAGTGTATTGCAGTCTGGGACTGTAGGACTGACAGAATGCAACGGCCTGCTACAGCTGGCCTGCATCACTACCAAATAGCCTACAGTCCTCTGCCAAAGGCCTGTGTCTCACCCGTACTGCCAATGTATGTTATGTCATGGACTCCCAAATAACAACATAACACAGTCCACAGAATCCAAATGCAAGGCCATGTAGACAAATCCCAGTAACATGTCCACCATGTCCTACTGCATGATCTGTGGACCAACACCAAATTACTGTTGTGATGAGGTGATAATTATAGGGAAAATATCAGAGAATGTTCGCATAATGTATGGAAGAGGAGAGCATGGGTGGCATGGAATGCGTGAAGTCCAAAACCTAGCCGTGTGCACATACTATCCCTGGCTGCAAACACAAGAATGGGTGGCTACAAACCTGCTCGTAAACCACAATGTGTAGGGGTAATGTCCAGAATTATGGCCCCTGCCTCTGGGTAACCTGTCTGAATCTGTAGCTGTGAGATATCGCCACAGCAAGATATGGCCATACTGTTATGTCGATGGATGTACAAGCATGGGATCCTCTGCCACCACTGTACCAAGGTGCTGAACCATTTACACAGACCCAGCAGCAACTGTCTGCAGCTTCCCCTCCAGAATGGAATGAGTGTGCAAGAATATGTAGGCTGCTGACCGCAATACTGGATACAGCTGCATTCACCCTGTGTTCCCCAGGACATCACTGCAAGTGAATTTGTCTACCTGACAGTACTTGATGACATAAAACGTCACAGTGTATAACAGTACATATGTCTGAATATCTCTGCTAACACCAGGACCATGTAGCAGAAGCATCATAGACACAATTACCTACAGTAACCCACTATCCTTTGCCCATTTTGACCCCATATTGTCAACTGATCTACAGATATCCTGCAGAAACAGTTTGCTAGCTGTAGAACAGAAAAGCCTGCACTGGAGTACAATCTACCTGGAATGGATTCACACATTCAGTACAAAAGTTCATTCTGGGCATGCTCCCACACTTAGAAGGCCATGTCAGACAACAAAATACTGAAAGGTCGTACTGAGCATGCTCACATCCTTAAAGAAATTAAGCCCATGTCTGGCAACAGCAGTGGACCATACATATCTGACAGTTGCAGATGTTAGTGGATACACTCCTCAATACACACCAGTCACGCTTTGCACACACATTGGATAGGAATACACACATATATCCAAGGACAACACACTATAATAGGCCAAAAGTACACATACATAGATGTGTAGAAGAGAGTGACAGTGACAAAGAGCCTTCCATCATGAGGCCTGTCCCACCCAACACACATCCAATTGGCTAAAACCACATGACATGCAAATGTCAATCACTTTAGACATTTATAATGATTAAAAGGCAAAACGGAAGGTATGCGCTAGGGAACCACGTAGAAAAAAAGACAAGAAATAAACAATGGTATCGCAAAAGCTGCAACGTGGTGGCTACTGGTATCACAGTCACTGTTCAAAATCAGTATAAAATAGTTCGTCTAATCAGCAGCAACAAGTTATATGAGGCAATTCATCAAATCGATGGCAACAAATTTTGAAAGTAAAACATAATCCATATATAAGAAAACCTTCACCACTTCTTCTATAAATGGAACGTTCTTTATTAACATGCAGTAAGCGCTTTCACCCAGACAGCTTCATCAGACTGTAATGGCATGTTCAAACAACAGTCTTATATATCAAAACTCAATCAATGGCATGATTAAACAATTACATAATTAAACAATTTAGCTATACTGCTTAGTACTACTTAATATTTAAAACACATTTCATAAAAACATTGAATATATTAAAACTTTAAAAATGTTTATTTAAGTTAAACTAACTCTGATAAAACATCAATAATTCATTTCTTGTGTTTTATATTTAGTTTTCGTCTCTTTAATATGGGTTGTAAACTAACCTTATCATTCAAGCCAGGGCTTGAATCTGCTCTGCATCTAACGATCCATCTGAGCTCTATTTCTAGTGTGTAGGTGTCAACATCCCCCCCTCTCAGATTGGTCCTGATGCACTGCAAGACAAAGAAAGTGAATGTATGTGTGATGTCAGTCTCTATCTGATGTCGTGCCAAAGCATTGGTGACATCACCAATTTTCATTTTATAAATGTGCTCTCTGATTCTTTCCCTTAACTGTCTGTTCGTCTTATCAATGTAAAATGTTGAACAGTTGTTGGAATGTGGTGTTGTTGTTGATATACACACATTGATTACAATTACCACACATAGTGGTATTCAAGTTGTGCCGTGTAAAATTAGTCCCTGTTTTATGACACAATAGATTTTTCAAGTTGGATTTATTTTTATATGTGTATTTCGGTTTAGCACCTACCAATTCCCTGATGTTGTCATCTACTCCTAAAATGTCCCAGTGCTTATCTATAATATTTCTAATGTGATATACATCGTTGGTATAAAATATGGGTATATTTAATCTTACATTATTATTTATAGAAGCTCGTGATTCAGTTTCCATTGTTACCAAACTAGCTTGATTCGAAAAATATGGACAAGCTCTAGTATCCCTTAAACTGTCTGTTTCAGCAATACCTAATCTAATCTCGCTATCAGTATATGATCTAGATAACAATTTCTTCTCTAAATTTGAGATTTCTTTCTTATAGCCAGTGTCAGTCGGATTTAATCGAGACGCCCTAATGGCTTGTCCCTTCACCACATTGTTGAAGACATGTAAGGGATGCATACTTGTTCTATGCAACAGTGTATTCCTGTAGCAGCTCTTCCTATGTACTGAGGTGTTTAACATGCCATTGCTTAACCTAAAAATATCTACATCTAGAAAAGCTATATAATCCCTTGAATAATTCATAGTAAATTTGAGATAGCTAGATGTATTATTGATGAACACATCAAATTCATGTAACTGTTCTTCATCGCCTTTCCAAATCAAGAAAAGGTCATCTACAAACCTTTGATAGAAGGTGACATACTGTGTGTATCCTAAGCTGGTTTTCAATTGGCTGTCCTCCCAAGTGGCCATGACTAGGTTGGTGTAGCTATTGGCACAAGAAGTGCCCATAGCTACGCCATCCGTCTGAAGGTACAGATTGTCATCAAAGACAAAGATGTTATTTTCTAAGACAATTTCAAGAAACAAGGTTAATAAATCAATTTTACCGATGTTCATCGTGGTGTTCTCTCTAAGATAGTTTGAGATGCATTCAACACCACTATTGTTTGGAATTACTGTGAAAAGACTAACCACATCACATGTGACTAAATAATATGGGCATCCGTCATCCATTGTTCTCATATGTTCATACAACTTAATTAAAAATTGTTTACTGTCCTTCAATATAGTGTCATTTGCATCCACAACAGGTCTAAGTTCTTGTTCTATATACAATGATAGAGGTTGTGTCAGCCATCCTTGTCCTGAGACGATCGGTCTCAGCGGTGGCCTTAGTAAACACTTATGAATCTTAGGTAGACACTTTAGTATCGGAATCAAAGGTTTATCAACTTTAAGAAAATTATAAAGATTTTTATCAATAATATAACTTCTATATAAGTCATCCAAAGCATCAAAAACTCGAAACACTCTGCTAATGACATCATCCATATTAATTTTCTTGTAATAACTAGTGTCACTCAACATCTCATAGACACTAAGTTTGTATCGTGCTGTGTCCATTATAACAATGGATCCCCCTTTTTAGACATTTGCCTTTGGAATCCCTCAGCATTATAGTGTCTGTGGTGTTAGTGCTAACTGTGCAACATGACTGTACAAGTCAGTAGTCATATAGCAGTTGTATACACGTACCTGTGGAATATAAACCTGTGTGTGCCTGAGTGTGGTGTGTCTGCCTCTAGATGAATGGTTTATGGCCCATGCACACACACACTGCCCTCCCCATTACCCTACTATGGCAAGCCTGCTGATGTCTTCACCTTGAAATACACCTTTGGGGGCATTACAGCCCATTAATCTCCTTGATGTGTCCTATAACTGCGCAATGCTGTAGTGTGATGTACTAGTTAGGTAGGAGTTCTAATCCCAGACATGGCAACTGTGGGTTTGTCAGTGTAGGAAGCAATGCTTTTTAGGCCAGTCACACTCACTACAATTTCAAATGCCCTACTTTGGCATATCTGCTGATGTCATTCACTTTGAAATACACCTTTGGGGAAGTAATAACCCAATAATATCCATGGCATGTCCTATAACTGAGTAATGTTGTAGTGTGATAAACAAGTTAGGTTGGAGTTCTGTTCCCAGACATGGCAACTGTGTGTGTTTGTCTGTGTAGGGAGCAATGCTTTTGAGGGTGTTCAAACTCCAGTGCCCATCTTTGGCAAGCCTGCAGATGTCATTCACTTTTTAATACACTTTTGGGGAAGTAGTAGTTCAGTAATCTCCATGGCATGTCCTATAACTGCATAATTCTGAAGTATGATATGATAAACTAGTTAGGTAGGAGTTCTATGTCCAGACATGGCAACTGTGAAACTCTGTGTGTGTGTGTGTGTGTGTGTGTGTGTGTGTGTGTGTGTGTGTGTGTGTGTGTGTGTGTGTGTGTGTGTAGGGAGCAATGTTTTCTTGGCCATTCACAGTCGCTACGCACACCTAAAATGGAGAACATCGATAACTGTGCAGTAACAGAGACCTGATCCAAGCCTCCAGAGAGCACCCCTGCAATACTTGGTACAGCTCTCACCACACCTGTTGGCCTCCAAACCAGGACCAAAACAATAAAGGTGGAGGAGTGTCCGTATTCACCAAGGATATTCACACCACCAGGCTACTTACCCAACAGAATGTGTCTGAAATACCCCCGGTGCAACTAACAGTAGGTTAGACTGCATTCCAAATTGTATAGCTTGCTACAGATCCCCCACCATGCCCCATGATACCCACTACAGCCTTTGAAACATACTGTGAAATATTATGATACAAGCAAACAACCTAATACTGTGTGAGTTACACTACCCTGCCATTAACTGGGAAAACTACTTGGGTACCAACACATGTGCCCAATGGTTCTTGGAAGTCATAATTCCCAATGCCCTAGATCAAGTAACCCATAGTCCCACCAGGGGCAAAAATATCCTAGATCTGGTCATTACCAACATGGGACATAAGTGCTCCCCACCTATGGTCACCCCATTGATGGTCAGGTATGCCCATGAGCTAATCACCCTTAACAATAACATCCCTCCTCTGCACCTCAGTAAGGACACCTCCGTAATACACATCTCCAAAGCCAGTATCATGCTACACATGTCAGATGTGACTAACATCATGACACCCATGCAGAAGGGAACTGAAAGGACAATTGCTGAATCATGCATGAAGGCACTGTACAAGCAGATCTACTTGTGCATGAATCGTGCCATCCAGTGTTCAACCAAGATGCTCTCCATCCAAGAAAAGGATGCCAAAGTGGTGGTCCCCTGCCATAAACATACTGTACAACAAAAGGAGGAAACTCTTGCAGAAATGGGGGCACTTTCCAGGATGAAAAATACTCCCTTACCAGCTACAGTAAGAGGCAGAGACCCCTCATAACATCCACCAAAGCTAGTTATGAACATTATATAGCCACAGATGCCAAAGACAACTGCCAGCCATTCCATAACTATGTGAGGAATCTAAATGGCAATACTCAGAACTGCTGTGGGCTACAACAAGATGGTACTAAATCTACTCCTCCCAGGAATATTGCCAATATCCTGGCAGATCAATTCAGTGCCAACTGCACCCCCCTCCCCAACCCCCAAAGGGCCCATCTCAACATGGATAGATTGCCATATGCCGGTAATAATGGCCACAGAGGTAAAAAACACACTCTACAAAGCTATGACAACAGCAGCTGTGGGACCAATCAACATCCCAGGCTGTGTACTACATGAGCTACAAACTGCACTTGCACCTCACCTACATGCCATGTCTAATCATAGCCACACCTCAGGCTTCATGCCCACTGTGTTTTGCACAGCTACAGTTATCCCAGTCCACAAGGGGGGTATCCACCTTGAATTCCGGGAACTACAGCCCCAGCAGTATGATGTGCCTGCTCTGCAAGGCCGTGGAATGTATTATCATGGAAATTAAAACAAAGGCATTGGCAACCTGCAAACACTGGACACAGCCAGGTTTAGTTTTGAAGGGCCAATCATGTCACCTCAACCTGAATGACAACTGTGACTCTGTCTCCAGAGCTGTGGACAAGGGTAAGGTGGTTCACACAGCCTATCTGGACCTCGCCAAGCCTTTCGACACCATCCCCCAGTCTGGAATTATAGATAAATGTATCAAGCTGGCCATTAATCCAAATGTCACCTGACAGGCTGCCACCTGCTGTACTGACATAACCCACACTGTAAATGCAGGTGACACCAACCCAAGCCCCAGACAAGTGGCAGTTGTAGTACCTTAGGGTTCATTCCTGGCACCACCCTTGTCTTGCATCTACTGGTCAGAAGTACAGTCCAGAAGTAAAGGACACCAGCATACAAAGGTTGCAGATGACTGCAAACTAGAAACCAATATTGAATCCCCACATGATGTGGATATTCCACAGAAAGGCCTTACAGAAAGACATGATTGGTGCCTGAGCCATGGCCTCAAGATCATTGCCAATAAATATATAGTTATCCCCATTGGGAAGGGACATATACCTGTGAAGTACCACATAGGTGGCAGTACACTAAACACCTACAGAGTGATAACAGACATAGGGACACAGGTGGACAATGGTCTCACCCTTGATAACCACATCACCACAACAGCCAGGAAACCCACCTATGTGGCATACTTCCCACTAAGGGCTTTACATTCAGGAAAAGGAGCCCATTGTCCCACTGTAGGCATCTCTCAGTAAACCCAGTACAGACTACAACGGCCTGTTACATATGTACCTCACAAGACATCTGCAACAAGTAGAGAGGCTGCAGACATACCTCACAAAATGACCACAGGCCTAAACCAGATGCCCTATTCTGACTGACTGAAAATCAGCAGCAATGCTATGTCACGTATTGTGTTCTCAGATGCGATCTCTGCTTAACATAACATGCCATGTCAAACCCACAGCTGTTGGACATGCTACACTTAGAGAATTCCAAACCCTAACAGCCACATGCTCTAGGGATCCAATGAACAATACATGCAGGAGAGATGTGTTCTTGACCCAGAGACTCCCCAGGCTCTGGAATAGGCTGCCCAAACATGTCAAGCAGAGTGTCCCTTTGGCCCTCTTCAAAAGGAACCTAGACGATTGGATGGGAAATAGGACATTTACCCCGGGGATTATGTCAGCTGCCCTGCTAGACAGGGGTGCAGGGAAGTATATATTGTGGGAAGTCATAGCCAGAGAAATGTCATGTCTAGGCATGTATAAGCCCTAGGGCCAATAGAGTATCAATGTGTGACCCTATGAGTCTATGTACTACACCTTCCATTGCCCAACCTTGGCAAGGTTGCTTATGTCATTCATTTTGAAATACACCTTTGGGGAAGGAGTAGCCCTGTAATCTCTGTGGTGTGTCCTATAGCAGAGTAGTGCTGTAGTGTGATGTACTAGTTTGGTAGGAGTTCTATTCCCAGACATGGCGAGTGTGGATGTTTGCCTGTGTAAGGAGCAATGCTTTTGAAGCCATGCACACTCAGTACAACCTCCATTGCCCTTCTTTGGCAAGCCTGCTGATGTCATTCACCTTGAAATACACCTTTTGGGAAGAAGTAGTCCGATAATCTCCGTGGTGCATCCTATAACAGCATAATGCTGTTGTGTGATATACTAGCTCAGTAGGGATTCTATTCCCAAACATGGCAAGTGTGGGTGTTTGTGTGTGTGTTTGTTTGTCTGTGTAGGGAGCAATGCTTTTTAAACCATTCACAGTCAATACAACCTCCATTGCCCTTCTTTGGCAAGACTGCTGATGTCATTCACTTTGAAATACACCTTTGGGAAAAGAGTAATCCAGTAATCTCTGTGGCGTGCGCTATAACTGTGTAATGCTGTAGTGTGATATACCTAGTTAGGTAGGAGTTCCAATCCCAGACATGGCAACTGTGAGACTCAGTGTCTGTGTTTGTCATTCGTATCTTGTGTGGAGGTGGCTGTGAGTGTGTAACAACTGGACTCATTGTGGAGCAGGTTTTGCAAATTTCTTATATGGCAGGTCTATTATATGTCACAATGTCCACCTTACAAGGATAACAGATGTCAAACAGCAGAAAGGCTGGGCTTGACAATCCATACATCTACATGTGACATCAAGGCCTGGCAAACAATTTAGGCAACCCTTGTATTACCCAGAGAACACTCTCAACCCATGTCTCATACACAAACACACTCGGCTAGGCAACAACCACTTTGTTGGTAATTCCCTGCATATTGCCCACAGATAGTAACCATGGTGTGACAGCAGTGGACTACAGAGGGCATGGCACCCTGTCCTATCACTACAATAGGCACATAATTGCAGATAGTGCGCCTTCACTATGTTCCCCACTGGATGCCTGCAACAACTGTAGTGTCATCAAATGTAACCCACAAAGGACATACCATGCCTTAAACACATGCCCTGTATGGACAGACGCCACTGACACCAAGGAATACCTGTATCATGCTGCCAATGTAGGTGCAGGGTCAACCTGGTGTCCATTGCCAGTTCCCACCACATGAGGCCAGGAATGGCACATCTGATGATAACAATCTGTGTACACAACATGGTCCAGACACCTCAGGTACAATTCCACATGTCACAGAAAATGCATGTGGGATGTGTGCACATCCCAGACACCGTCCATGTCATGGACTATATATGTAGACATGTATCTACATATGTATATGTATATATCCATATCCTTGTCATGTGTAAACATTACTGTTGTGTATACCTTCCCAGATGTATTGCACCGCATGTATCTGATATATGTATATTTAGATATAACAACATATGTGATGCAACTGTAATATCACTAACAAGTACTACACAATTGTGGAAGTCACAGCAATTGTTCAATACTATTCAATATGTGTACTGACAGATATATTGGAAAAACAACTGTCTTCACAGCTTGAATACACCATTCTGACTATAGTGTACAGGGTCCTGGGTTCAAGACCTGCAAGGGCTGTTTATTTTGTTGCTGGGCAGAACAAGGGCCATTGGATACAGAGTGATTAAGGCACTTTTAAGCAGTTGTAAGCGGGTTTGCGCAGAGGTAACCACTGCTAACTTCTGGTTACAGTTTCTTATACTGATTTAGCTTCTCAATTGTTTAACCTGTGTAGGCATTGCTTACCCCTGTGCAAACAAGTTTAAACACGCTTATTGATGCTCAAAAGTGTTTACTCCTGCTTACCCCTGCACTAATTTCTTTAAAAGAATTGAAAAAAGGGTTGATAGGAAAGTGGTGAAAAAGGGGCACAAAGAGGGAAAGACAGTAGGGAAAATAGCTAGGGATGTGCAGGACAGGTGTAGGGAAGGTCCATACCTGCCCATTTCTTCTACAGCAACAGCTGTGCATATACATTAAATATGGAGATAGATTTGGACACTCAACCCCCTGAGGGAGGGCTGAGGACAACAATAATATGTTGTGAAGCCAATTAGACCAGATTACATGTGTCCAGTGGACACATGTGCAAAATGGACAGCTATGTATGGGGCAAGATTTTTGGGGGGAACAGATTGCCCTTTGTTTTTTATTTTTTCAGGTGAGAGTGGGATGTTGGGGAGGGATAGTAGGCATATTTGGAGAGGTAGGTTGGGTAGGTTAACAGACAAGACAGACAAGATACATACAGGGGTGGTATATGACACATGTGAGGGGTAAACACCTTGACGGGGATGGGGGTGTCTGGAAATCAGAAGCCTATGAGCCCCCTAGTGGAAACTGTGGGACTGAGGTCCCCACCCATGGGCTGTCACTACTGTACCTTCACAGCCCCAAAGGTGGCTGTGCTGGGGGCTGAGTAGAAGGGCCAGGCTGACCCTCTAGTTGTGACATGTGGCCCTCAAGCTGGTGTAGCAGATCTCCGAACTCCCTGTGGTGCTCACTACTCACCACACCCCGGACCTGGTGACAGGTGACAGTGTCCTGTCCACGCCCGCTTCAGGGTGTCAAGCCCCATCCCCTGAGGTGGGTCTACCTGAAGGTGGTGCAGGACCAACAGACGAAGAGGTCCTGGGATGGGCCCCAGATGTGCTGGTGCCCAGTGCCACAGCCAGCTGAGGTAGGACAGGTGGGTCCGCCGGGACTGGCCTTCCCAAACATGCTATGGTGTTTCAATTTTACAACATATGTGGGTTAGTAATAGTCAACACATTCCAGGATTAGGTATAACAGGGTCTATATTAGAACACCGAACATTTGAAATGTCAGGCGTTCTAATATCGACCCATTTTCAGCGAACGCTGAAAATATCGAAGTAACAGGAAACCAAATTCTTGCCTAGGGAAAAAATTCAGTTGTCCGTTTCTGTTGCTTCGGTATTTTCAGCACTCTGGTGGAAAGTTACGGGTCGGGTTCAGGTAAGTGTGAGATTGCGTGGACATGTTTGTTAGGGTGGCTTAGGTGAGTTAGGGTTAGGGCATGGGTCAGGTAAGTGCGCGACTGTGTGGACGTGTGGGTTAGGGTGGGTTAGGGTGGGTTAGGTGAGTTAGGGTTAGGGCGTGGGTGAGGTGACTGTGTGATAGTGACGGACCTTATGGTTAGGGTTAAGGTAAGTGGATAGTTAGTGGTGTATGTATAGTTTAGTGTAGGGTTAGGTGTACGGGTTTAGGTGTATGTGTGTGGATTGCTGTTTGTTTGGTGTGCTTGTATTGTGTGTATGTGTTTTGGAACAGCAAATGTTTCCCTAGAAAAAAATTTGCTGTTCGAATGTTCAATGTTTTTTATTTCGATTGCTAGGGTTCAATATTAGAACACTCAACATTTTGAATGTTCGGTGTTCTAATATAGACCTGTATAACAGTATGCATAGATATTCTCATTAATCCAAACCACCAGATATGGAACAGTTGCATAGCAAACAGAACACATGCATATGTGGAACCACAGTGGCCATTACAACAGCATGCAGGTACATTGACAGCAGCATGCCACCAATGTGGGAATATTTCAACATGGCACATGCATAGAAACAAATTTAAATATTTATCAAACAATAGGACATATGTCCCAACAGTAGATTTAATGCAGCACATACCAATTGAGTTGTGTATTTAGTTTATTGTTGCAGATATGGTCGGGGGGGGGAGATATCAGTTAACAACTAGTATATTCCTGTAGTTCACATTACTTTTTTAGTCAGTGCTGTGATCTGTACCTTACAGGTATTAGTACACTACCCTATGGCCTAAGTTTGGACAGTGGTATGGCTGTAGTCAACTATATACATGAACTGAGTTTTACCTGCATTATACACCTCTTACCTGGTATACCTGTGGAGGTATTGTTTGTTAACACTACCTAACTGTTTTTATACATATTCCCAGATTCCAGGTTGATGTTATGCACATACCTGCCCCTCTCTTATTGCACACACTCTGGGGATGTCTTGACCACATGTAGGTGAACCAGGATATATTTTGACTATTGCCCTCTTAAACCTTTAGTGAATTGTACAATGACAGGTTTGTTTTCATTGACATTTTCCAAATTTGTACAGGCCTGACTGCCAGTTATATGACATGAAATGCTGCCTACATGTCAGAGATTAGTGCACTGATATGCCAGGGGGACAGGGTAAGAGCTGGCAGATATGGGCCGATTAAGTGGACATTCTGGACAATTCTGTACACTTGTGGGGGTGCATACAGCTTACTACCACTCCCAGGATTCAAACCATTCAAACCATGGCTGTGTCTGCCAAAAATAAAACACTGTCCATCACAGTTGAGTGTGCTATATAGATATTGCTGTGTATCTCTTGTCTGATTTCTGTCTATAATTCTCCTGTAGTTTTACAATCTGACCTTGTAATTACAATACTGTTATACAGGATTTTCTAGACAGTTTTATTATGTAGCACAGTGTGGGTGACAGTGATGAGTAATACCTTATTATTCAGAGCAGCTGCAACACTAACAATGCCATACAATACCAGAGTAAACAGTACCAGTACATCATTATTTTATTTCTAGGCACAGTGTTCGTATCTGACTGACCTGTGGGGACAATGTTTGTTAACATTACCGGAATGTTGCCACACAAATTACCAGATTCCACATTAGTATTATGCACATACATCTCACTCTGATACTGCACACACTCTGGTCACAGCTTGACAACATGGGGGTGGAGATGGGACATACTTGGCTTATTACTCTCATAACATTTTGGGGAGTTGCTAGAGTGACAGGTTTGTTCTTATACATGTCTGACAATCAGTTGTATTTCTTGTTTGCTGCCTAAACGTCTAGGATTATCCCACTGATTTGCCAGGGGGACAGGGTAACAAGCAGAAGATATAGGCCAATTTACTGGACATTCCGGACATATCTGTACAGTTGTGGGGTATGATTCTGCATACATCCTACTACCACTCCCAGGATTCGAACCATGGCTGTGTGTGCTAAAATACAATAGTTCACGTCTCAGTTGAGTGTGCTATTTGGATTATGTTGTTTGTCTTTTCACTGTTTTCCATCTAAGTCTCTCACAATTGTACTATATGACCTCTTGGGATTACAACAGTCATATACAGACATTCCTACACGTTTTATTTATGTAGCACAGTGTGAGTAATACTGCTTAGTACAACAGTACTATTAAGAGATTGCAGCTCTACATTACCATATGATACCAGTGTAAACACATGCAGTCCAGCAGTTAGACCTTTATTGTCAGGCTGTTATGCTTTTATTTACATACAACCTATATGAGACTCTTCCTGCCATATTCTCTGGTGTATACAGTACATGCATTAAACAATACAGGTTTTATATGGGCAATTAACTTACTACTACTTTTAGATTTATTTCCCATGACAGCACATGCAAGAGTATTACTAACCTGCTTCACATCGCAACCGCTGTAATCTACAGGCATGGGCTTCCTGGTTTACAGCCTGCTCATCTGCCACTGTGAAAGACATAAGAGGAATATTTAGCCATACCTATTCATAATATACATGAGCTGGCAATTATTAAACAGGTAGTGGACTGATACTTACACACGGCTGGGACATCCCCTGTCCTCCTAGCCTCTTGGATCCACTGATACAAGAGATCCCCCTTTCTCTGTTTCAGGGCAGCATAGTGATGCCTGACCTGCTCACCAGTTCGGGGTATGCCAGTGACACTGGTGAAGTCATGGGTGAGATGGTCCCAGGCTTCCGCTTTGTATTGGGAACCCTGGTACTGGCCCTGCAGCAGTCTCTGGTCATGGTCTTTTACAAGGAGTCCTGCTATGAGTCTGGACTCCTGGATGTCCCAGTGCTGCACCTGGAAGTGCACACCCTCTCCAATATCAGTCATAGTGCCTACAGGAGGAAGCTGCAACCAGTTATGAGATATAATCCCACCTGTTGGGTTTAAATAGGGCCAATTTCCCACACTTTGCTGTGATTGGACAGTTTTGAAAATGCTAAGCTATGGGCAAACCTGCTTACCTAAGGCTGGCATTTCTTAAAGGGGTATACCATTGGGCAGACTGAGTTAGCTGCCCTATAAATTGCTTACACCTACTAAGCTGGGTTGTGCAATGCTTAGCATAGCTTAATGTTAAATTTGCATACTATTTGCTGTTTGGCATTGATTTATTATTCATTATATGTTATATATATGTTTGATATCCATGATTCATGTGTATGTACACTGTATGGGGTCATTGTGTTTATTAGGGGATTTCAACACTTTATTACAATGACACCTCACATCTGAGTTTAATGCAGTACTCCAGTTCACATATTTATGTTATGTAGTAGGCTATACAACATAAAACTGTATATAGATTCCTTTCACATGGTCATTTTGATTTTCTTATAGTGAGGATCTGTTTGGTGATACCTCAATCTTATGTACTGCTGTGATGGCTTAGTGGTTAACTGCTGTGACTATAGTGTACAGGGTCCTGGGTTCAAGACCTGTAAAGGCTGTTTATTTTGTTTCTGGCCAGAACAGCGGCTGTTGCATCCAGAGCGATTAAGGCACTTTTAAGTAATTGTAAGCAGGTTTGCGTGGGTTTGCGCAAAGGTAAGCAATGCTAACCTCTGGTTAAATATGCTTACAGAGAGTTAGCTTCAATATTGCTTAACCTGTGTGTGCATTGCTTACCCCCATGCAAATGGGCTTAAACCCGCTTAGTTGTTTTTGTTGTGTCTTTCTGCTTATCCCAGTTAGAGGTCGCCACAGCAGAACTCCGGTCCACTAATGTTTGGTAGTGGATTTTTACGTGCCGAGTTACCAGCCCTGATGCACAACCTTCAACAAAGGCACGCTCATTCACGTATGCCTCCACACAGAAGATGCTCTAGCTGAGAATCGAACAAAACAACGTCTTGCTGTGAGGTGACAACGTTACCACAGCACCACTACTAGTACTGCTTAAATAAGCTTACTATGGCTTAATAGTGCTTACTCCCGCTTACCACTGCACTAATTTAGACAGTAATGTAAAATGGTTCTTGGGAAGGTGGTGGATTTGGAAACTCTATGGATTTATCATTCATTACACATTGTACCTTCGATTTGTATTCCTGATTCCTGTGTACATATACTGTATGGGGCACTTGTAATTATCTGTGGATTTTACAACATTATGACAACGACACCTCACATCTGCATTTAATGCAGTACTCCAGTTCACATATATATGTTATTTCATAGGTTATGCAACAAAAAATATTGGTCATAAAGTGATTTGACATGGAAAATGGAATGTACTGGAGTGGGACTCGAACCGGGAATGACTGCTCATAAGGCGAATGCTCTGCCCACTACACTATTGCAGTACTGCTTCATTTGCATATATCTGGATTTTTATCCTCTTGTACCATTTAAGCTGCATTAAACGTAGCTAAGCAATGGGCAAACCTGTGCACCTATGGTTAAATGTTATCTGTTTCATAAAAAAAAGCTTCTTTATATTTCATATATTAACAATTGCTCTTATAAACTTGGGGGGATGTTGCTGGGGGCATGTGAACACCTATGAGCAGTATTGCTCATTCTTATTCCTAAACTGCTGTTCTTGATTGCAGGGGCGTGTATATTCTGAAAGCTCTGCTCTCAGACATGCTCCCTGCACTCCTACATGCTCCATGTCCATTTAGGAGCTCAGACAGCTCGCCTTAATTGATATACATGGTGCGCTGCTGTCCTGCTCCTAAACGGCAGCTTCTGTGCAGGAATAAGCTAACCCTTCATGGAATAATAGTGAATCCAGGTGAGTGTCTTAACCATTAACATCCAAAGCAAACTAGTTTATTGTGTAGAGGATTGTGAGCTAGTTCTATCTGAAATTATTTACCTTAGTCATATTCATTAAATTTCTTAAATTCATACAGTGCTGCTAACAGTTCCTTTCCTGTGTGAGCATATTTCTTTCTGTGTATTTATAAATGTCCTTCAATCTATTCTGTTTAAGAATCACATCTCCTTTTCTATTCTGAATGCTTTGCTAGCATAACAATATTTTAATGAAAGGGCATCTATACTAAGTTTTCTGAGCATTTCAAACTTTTTTTCATGTTCATAGCCAATCCAAGACTTCATCTTGCCCTAACAACTTTCTTTGAAGTAGCAATCTCAGACATATCAGATACAAACTTAGCAAGATACTGCAGCTTTCCTAGAATTTGCATTTGCACAACTTTTTTTCTAGATTACATTTCAATCCCTTTTATGCTACAATATGACCAATGTATCACAAGCTTGTCACTCTTTCCAATATTTGCCCTTACCTGTCTTGGTCTATTCAGCATCTCCAGCAGTCTCTTGTCATGCTCTTCCTTTATTTGAGCCCACACTGCCAGGCCATTAATTGTTTAGGACAACTATTAAGTCTTCAATTACTTGGGCAACAGCTCTTTGGAAATCCTTTGGATTAATGGCATTCCAAAAGGAAGTATGAGGAATCTGTACTTTCCTAATTGCATATTAAATGTACACAACGTGGACCTGAGTTCATATGGACTTATCTGACATAAGCCCTGCTTTGCATCTATGCACTATGAAAGTACAGCATCCGGTATTCTTAGGAACACTTCTTCAGATGTAAGCAATGGGCAATATTATGTTTTAATCTGTTCAGTCTCATTTAATCACTTTGTTCAGTCTTATTTAATCACTCTGTTCATATTCTGTAGATCAATAGAAATTCAAATCTTATAATCCTTTATAATAATGCTATACTTATCAAATAAGTGTTAATTACCCGAAAAGATGAGTGTGCCATGCATGTGGACTGCACATTTTGTATTTGAATTTTGTGGTAAATAAAGCAGCTTAACACACAAAAAGTCCCTGTGACAATGCAATAGATCCTTCGCACATACAATCTTTGTTTGTACACTGAAATTTTGTTTTACTGTTCCTATGTTCTCACAAGCCACTAAACTTAGAGAATTAACATCTTCAAAGTCAACTATTTGTAATAAAGTCTGTATTTTCTTATTTTCTACTCATGTATCAGCTGGAGTAAGTTAATAATGTATAGACAGAAATTTCTTTGGCACTATCTAACTTTAACATTTAAAAGTATTTTCTAACACAATATTATACACTGTACCAGTAGCTAGTTTAAATTCTACATTATTTGCATTTATTCTTAGAATTTCTTGCCAACAATCTAAGCTGCATCCTAGTCTTGGTGTTTTTAAGATTTCACTATATTGCCTTTTCATTTGGATACTACCAATCAGAGCAGATTGTTGATACTATAAAAAAAACACTACACAAAAAGCAAAACAAAAAACAAAAAAAAACACTACTAATTACTAAAATTATTACTCTGAAGCCACGAATGAATGCAATTGTTTTATGATTTTCAGCACGTCAAGGATCTGAGCAAAAGCCCTTGTATGTGTATTTTTACAGGTAGATACTAAATAATGCCAGCTGCCAGCAATGGGGGTTTGCATGAGAATGAGAAGTCAGATGACCAAAAATAATGTAATTTTGCAAGCTATCCCAGCAGTAATATTTTAGATATTATTTTGAGAAGTCTCTTAGTGAGACAGAGCAGTCTGTATTCTGTTTTGGACCTAACAAGAAGAAGAAACATTTACCACATCATCTGCCTTGCTCTATTAATAAGTTTTTTAGTTATAGTAATTTTCTTAGACAGTCAGGAATATAGTGAAGCTTAATTTAGATATTATTTTTCTTTATTTATCTGAGCCTGTCCAGTGTTATTTTAAATATTTCTTGTGTTTTGAACTCTGATGTCACTGTGAATATATACTTAGTATTTTCTTGTTCTTTTATTATTTATTATTAAATATATTTAAACATTTCATTGTAGTTTATCTTTGTAGAAATATTTAGTTTTGAGAGTACTTGCATATTTATTTGGTAACACTGTGTGGGTCACTCCTAATAGACTTGCTCTTGGTCAAACTACCATTTGTATTAATATTAATATTACACAGTAAAATTAGATGCCCTTTGTTAAGGGCCTTAAGATAGCTGTCAGGAGTAACTGGTAGCAGTGATAACTACCTTATAGTCTGGGCAGAAGGGGGCCTAGCTAGTAAACCTGTGCCAGCCGTTCCCAGTGTGTGTGTGTGTGTGTGTGTGTGTGTGTGTGTGTGTGTGTGTGTGTGTGTGTGTGTGTGTGTGTGTCAGCTATGTGGGCAGGGACCTACCTCAAAGCTGTCTAGATTTTTGACTCATATTTTTGATCCATTTTTTCATTAAATTGTGGTTTTCTGGAAAATTAGTGGAAAATCATTAAATACTGAAGTTAGAAAATAAGAACAAACATTTGAATTTCAGACTTCATACCCTTCAGAAAATTCATGCCTGTGCAAACCATATTATTCTATCAACTTTCTAAATTTATAAGAGCAATATTTAAAAATTGTCCATATTTTTTGGCTTTTGTCACAGTTTTATTTATGGCTTTGTTCAGATTTCTTGCTCTAACAGGTTGAAAGTTTTGACAGGGACACGAAGCACTTGTTGGACAGAGAAGGTGCTGGAGGTCTTGCCTTGGTCACTAAGCTGAGATCTCATCTCTATAGCTGTGCAAGTGGGGAGTCTTATTGGGGATCTGGAGAAAGAGTGAGAAACCAGTCCTAGACTGACTGTGGTCTCTGTGTGCCCTTAAGGGAAATTGCACTTGATGCAAAGAGCTGCATCTGGAAATACTGCATGTGTACCTGTTATTCTGCCAGTGAACATCCACCACAGGTGCCAGTGGTGAGGACTGAGGCTCCTTGATTAGTGGTCCAGTGCTGGGTCATCACACAGTGTCACATTTTTGTTGTTGTCAATATTTTTGGATGAAGAAGGAGGGAAGACTAGGAGAAAAAGACTTAAAACAAAACATGTATGTTTACTTATTTTAGTTATTCAGCCTTTAGTATCCTGCAAATGAATTTTCTTTTCCTGGGTTACATAAGTGTTTATAAAAGCAAAACAGATTCAAGTCTAATTGTGATATTGACAAAATTGGTTATTCCTATTCAAAGAATTGTTTTTAAGGGTAGTGCAGTAAGTGATGGAAAGGAGTTGGGAGGGGTGGAAGTATTTTTAACCATGGCACCACACCCTCTTTCTAAGTCAGCATTTAAGTACTGCACCTGTCCTAGTAGTCACATGTACAATACAGTATCATACATCTTATCACATTACAGCACATACCGTATTGTTGTCTGACCTCCAGTGTTATTATTAGTATGGATATCTGTAAGTAGAATCCATGTATCTTATCCCTTTCTATTACACAGCAATTCCTACCTCCTCTGACATGTAAAGAAAGTATTAGAAATTTGTTGGCCTTAGCCAAGCCTGCAGTGTAAAATCCAGCACTGCAAAGTGCTCTACAAAGGTAGAGGTGACTAATAGCAAAAGCTGGTTCAGACTACTCAAAGAAACACTGAACTCAGCTTCCAATGCAAGAAGTATGAATCCTCCATCTACTACAGATCTTACAGCTCTTACTAAAACCTATTTCCATTTTACAAGGATTATTTCAGCAAGTTTTCCCTCAGTTCAACTTGTAATATACTTGCAAAGCTAATATTTTCAAAAGAACCACTATGATCAAAAACTAAAAAGGAAAACATTATCATACATTGATCTTTTATGGAGTATTAACGTCTCAGCATCATCCTGGATAATTAGTGTTAATTTATAATCTGTTCTAAGACACAGCAGCCTGTTGGACCTACTGTATGGGCCAGATTCAATAAAGCCTACACTAAGTGTACACAATATGTATTGAAGAACATTCTTATCACATTTTTTGTGCTTTCTAGTCACTCAGAAAGATTTCACTAAGAGTGCATGTAGTCTGCATTTTGTGGTAACCTTTATGAATCCCTGTCAATATTTAAAGCTACAAGAATATCAGTAGGAAAACTAAAATTAGGAGGAAGAAGGTATGAGTCATGTCTGTGTTGTCTGTTCACTCAGAATGGTGTACACTTAGTGTAGACATTATTGAATCCCAGGGATGGATTTTGTTTTTGAGCTAAAAGTTCTCTGACCCACAATGCACTTGATCTCTACAATAAGAATTCCTGTTTAGTGACTTATTTAAATTGCTGTCTTCTAAACAGACTTACCTGGGCCTTTTTGATTTTAGCTACATGGAATGACTATATGTGCTGCTTTTTAGGGTTGTCACTTTTTAAATGCAAAGTGGGACTTTTTTTTTTTTTTTTTTTTTGCAGAAACGTGAGATTTTGCAGGACAGAACTTACCCACGACCACATCACTTTCTTTTCCCCAAATAAAAGGTCATTCTTGTAACATTTGAGTTGCTTATGCTATTTCCTATAACATTTAGTTGTTTCAGGTACAAAATAATAGTATTATGCAACTATTATGCATGGCTTGGCTTAAAAAGGCCCTTATGGTCATTAGCCTAGTAAACACCTATGAACCTATTAAAGAAAACTTAGGAAATATTCTTGTCCTAAAATCTCCAGACATTTGCCCCTTTTTTTTTTTTTTTTTTACAGAACATAACTGCTCAAAGAGGGACAGGTGGCAAGGCTACTGCTTTTATGAAAGCGTAAACATCTTTAGCAAGAATAGGAAACTTGTTAGATCGATGAATTTGTTTATTGACTAATTGATAAGATTGGTGAATGCAATTTATTTATTTATCCATTGATTGATTGATTAAGTGGTATTTGTTTACTGGGGCAGTATGACTGGGCAGTTGACCCTTTTCTTATGAGGGCTGGGCAGAAAATCACTAAGCAACTTTAACTAAAACATTAAGTAAAATTTAAGCAAACAAGCATAAAGCAGATTTGTGCAATTCACCTGCATACTGTTACATATTTGGGATAAGTAAAAACATCAAACTTCATTTAAATCCCTGTTCAAAAAGGAATTGCCAAGTCTGCTATTTAGTTAAAAAAGGTCATTGAATAGTGGGAAAAACATGCTGCCAAAGCTTCAAAATTATGTTATTCGGGTAATTTACTAATAACTGGAGTGATTTAATCAAATTACATATTGTAGCTGTAACTTCAGGTCCCAGTGGAGGGGGAGCCTCCATCCCCAACATACCTTGACTTCAGAGTTGTAATATTAAAGGGGAAGAATAGCAAGGAAGTTTCATACAGCAAGAACTGAGGATGTATGTTAGTTTTCATTTTGGTTTGTTTATCTGGTTTCCATTAGCACAGTTTAATGATGTGCTGTTTTCCCAGACTGAAAATTCAGTTGGCAATTTTCTTTGCATTGTGTTTTGCAGAATGCATGTTCACTGGCTTGACTTATTTTCAATAAAGTGTTCTTCTCCACTGCCTCACGGTGTTTTCTCGATGTGTCAGGTGTCCTATGCTGCTCGCTCAACTATGACAAAAGAGTTGGTTTATCACTTTACGGTAAGCCTGCAGCTCAAGAAATTCAACAGGTTTATGGCCTTGTGAGAGGAAAAGTTAGGGTAACAAACAACTTATTGTGACGACTTTTTAAGTTGAGAACAATGCTTTCCAGTCCTAGTTCATGCCAACTTGCTGCAGGCTGAGTTCCATTCAAGTAAAATATCACACACACATATGCAAACTTTACAGAGAGTGTGTGTGTGTGAGTGTGTGTGTGTGTGTGTGTGTGTGTGTGTGTGTGTGTGTGTGTGTGTGTGTGCGCACGTGTGTGCATGTGTGTGTCTGTGTGTGTGCATGCGCTTGTGTGTAGAATACTGTCTGGCTTCATTACCTATAAATAAACTTTCGGCTTTTCCTGGTTAGGGGTCACCACAGTGGAAATCCGGCCCGCTAATGATTGGCAGTAGAGTTTTATGTGCTGGCTTGCCGGGCCTAACACACAACCTTCAGCGAAGGAATGCCCATTCACGCATGTCGACACACAGAAGACGCTCTAACTGAGAATCGAACATGCAACGTCAAATAATAAAAAAAAATTCTCCTCAATAAAAAAATTCCAAAGTACTTTATTTTTTTCTCCAGCCATACTTAATATCTACCACATAAAAATTAAGATGTAGCAGTACCTAGTTCCACCATTTTTAAGGTAGCCCACTTAAAAAATGATGTCCTGTTCATCAGAGAAAACATCAGAAGCAAGGAAAATATTTCCTCACAAAAGCTGTAAAACAGTTTTCTTTTACCTAATTATAGATTGTTTTATATACTGCCAAAAATCCATCTCATTCTAGTCCCTACAAAAAAAAAAATATCTGATATTGTCATTAGCATGAAATAATGAAGGTCATCCTCCTTTAAATACATTTAAGGACCACTCCACAGACCCATGTGTTGTTGTAGTGGTAAGGGTATGATTATATGTTACCAGTGACCTAAACACAGCTAAAAACTCAGGAGTTAGGTGCCATAGTTGGGCAGTGATGGCGAGGTCAAGCAGTCATTGTCAACAGTCCTGAATCACAGAGAGGTTGTGGGATTTTTGCCACTGTAGGCTCCCTTTAATGAAAGCTGGAGAGTAAGGTTCTTACAGATGTTTGCACCACAGTAGGAATATGAGATACTGGCAGATGATCCACAATGTCATGTACAAGAGTGTGGTGGGACAAATGCATAGCATCATTCCACACTATCCCTCCTTGTAATATGGTAGTTCCCTGTTGCAGTTCATCTCCCCTTGCATTCACAAAAGCCATTAGATGATATTCACCTCTCAAGCTCTTACCTTCCCTGAAATTTTAAGCAAAACACTTTTGGAGGAACCATGGGATAAAGAGAGGTCCCAAAAATCCAAAAATCACAAAATAAATAACATTCCACAAACACATTTCTGCATATATACACATACATGCACAGACACACATATACATTAGTACATATCAAGATAGAAACAGATGCCTAATCCTCGTTATCAAGATTTTCAGTTTTGGACACAGGTGATCAGCATTCTCAGTCTCTAAACAAAAGAAACTCACTATTTCTCTTTCTCTCCCTTCCACTTTCTTTTCATTATGTAATAGTCTCCAAAAAAATTAACTTGAAAATAGAGTTACCACAGAGTTTCAATAAGTGCTCCAACACCACTATAATGTACTGCCACTGGTTCCTTTGTAAAGCCAAACTGCTACTTGCAGAAAAATTTTCAATATCCACTGAAAAAAGCTGTTGATAATTCCAAATTAAAGCCAAACAACTGTTCGCAAAACATTTCAAATATACATCTAAAGCAGCACGCCAGCCACGAATTTAAAATAACTAATTTATTGAACGATAACATACAAAGTGCTGAAATGACTACTGCTTGTTCGTAGCAAATGTAAAACAAACAGAAGCTGAAAGCATTGAACTAAAAATGCAATAAAACATCGGCGATATAATAAAACTAACTTTGTACAAACTGGTTAAGCACTTTCACCCAAAGCATATGGGCTTCTTCAGAACGCCATCAGGTTAAACAGTCAGCCTTTTAAAACTTCAAAGGTGCCAAATTGATACTGAACTATTCAAACATTTAAAGTAACAGTGCTTAATATGTCACTCAAATATAAAATATAATACAATGTTAATTTTTAAGCTACCCAAAACAATTTCTTTACAATACTTTAATGCTATTTCAAAAACAGTAACATATAATAACAATATTTCTGTAAATTATATTGTAAATGTTCAAACAAAGTAATAAAGTACAAAAAGATCCATCTGCGGCTAAATCCCACATTTTCCGCTAGATGACTACCCATCCTTAAAATTTCTGTCACTAAAAGTGCTTAAAATCTATATGTGTTAATGAATCATGAACTACTTTGTAAAAAATATGATGTATAGACTAATATGAATGAATTACACTACACTAACCTAACTATAAGATAATAAATGTGGATTTGATACTACTATAACTACCATAAATAGTGTGTTATATTATCTCAAATTTGGAGCAATACCTCTAACAAAATACTCTACTATAGATGTTATACTTGTTGAAATTACTTGTAATAATTGTACACCAAAAATAATGTAATATTTATATTGATGTTAACTGTATGAATAGTATAAATGTACAGAGTGTATTAGTGAATGGAAGACCCATTCCATACTATTAAAAGCAATAGAGGTAGGAAGCTAATTTATGAAATAAGGAATCAGAATATTATCGTCTATGATGATAAATGAGAAGTTGCCTGTATAATGTGTTGTGTTGAAACTACATATTAACCTCAAGAATGGCCTTCAATGAAATGCTGTCATTAAGTCCTGGAGGGGTGGTGGCATCTGTAAATAATTGCCACCATACTTCTCGATAACTTAAAAATCTTTTGTTGTCTCTACCCCTGGGATCATTTCGAACTATATCTAGTAAAGCAAATTTAAAATGATGTTTTGGACCTTTTTGTTCTATGTGCTTAAATAAAGCACTTTTCTGGTCCATCTTTCTAATATTATAAATATGTTCATAGATATGTTTTTTTAGGCTTCTCTCTGTTTTTCCCACATAGTAGCTCGAACACTCTTGACAGATAGCAATATAAACAACCATCTTGGAGTTACAATTCCCCTTTATAAACCTAATTCTTGGTCTAAATATATTGTTTAAAACAATTTCCTTTTTGTCTAAGATATAACAACATTGTCTACATGATCCACATTTGGTAGTGTGTTGTTCAATTTCTTTAACTTTTCCTTCTCTATGTCTGCTTCCTTTCTTCAAATATCTTTTAACATTGGCTCCCATCTTATACACCATTGCTGGTTTATCACCTATTATATTTCCCACTGTCTCATCACTAGATATTATGTACCAATAATGTTTTATAATTTGTGTCACATCATCCGTTCTAGGACTGTATAACATAATTAAAGCTCTTTGTTTGTGTCCATCCGAATTGTCCTTTACCAGTAGTTTGTCATTGCATCCGTAAACTTGGTTTACTTTGTTACCTAAACCTAACAAGGGTTTGTATGTAGTACCCCATAAACTTAATACATATGTATCAACATCATCCAATAATTTCTCTGGATAACCTCTTTCATGAAACATAGTATGAATATATCTTATTTCTCCCAATAATGTTTCGTACTCAGATGTCATTCTCATAGCCCTTATACATTGGCCCTTATATATATTCTGCTTCAACTTCTTAGGATGACTACTTCCATATGCCAAATAATCATTGGAGAAAGTTTCTTTTCTATAAATTTTTGACTGCAATTCACCCTTGCGTGAATATACTAGAGTGTCAAGGTAAGCCATACCACTCTTATTATATAAATACGTGAATTTCATATAATCACTACTTATGTTAAGGAACTGAATGAACTCTAATAATCTTTCCTCACTGGAATTCCAAATTATATAAATATCGTCCAAGAATCTCACATAGTGGACAATGTGCTGAAAAAAGTTGCTGGGGAAAATGACTGTTTCTTCCCAATCAAGCATGACCAGGTTGGCATATATGGGAGCACAAGCTGCTCCCATAGCTACCCCCCTGATCTGCCTGAAATACTCCCCTTCATAATATATAAAATTATTATCTAAGACTATGTCTAACATTTCTAAGAACAAACTGACCTCTTCCCATTTTTTTAAAGTAATTCATAATTCATTAACACATATAGATTTTAAGCACTTTTAGTGACAGGAATTTTAAGGATGGTAGTCATCTAGCGGAAAATGTGGGATTTAGCCACAGAAGGATCTTTTTGTACTTTGTTACTTTGTTTGAACATTTACAATATAATTTACAGAAATATTGTTATTATATGTTACTGTTTTTGAAATAGCATTAAAGTATTTTAAAGAAATTGTTTTGGGTAGCTTAAAAATTAACATTGTATTATATTTTATATTTGAGTGACATATTAAGCACTGTTATTTTAAATGTTTGAATAGTTCAGTATCAATTTGGCGCCTTTGAAGTTTTAAAAGGCTGACTGTTTAACCTGATGACGTTCTGAAGAAGCCCATATGCTTTGGGTGAAAGTGCTTAACCAGTTTGTACAAAGTTAGTTTTATTATATCGCCAATGTTTTATCACATTTTTAGTTCAGTGCTTTAAGCTTCTGTTTGTTTTACATTTGCTACGAATAAGCAGTAGTCATTTCAGCACTTTGCATGTTATTGTTCAATAAATTAGTTATTTTAAATTCGTGGCTGGCGTGCTGCTTTGGACGTATATTTGAAACGTTTTGCGAACAGTTGTTTGGCTTTAATTTGGAATTAGCGACAGCTTTTTTCAGTAGATTGAAAATTTTTCTGCAAGTAGCAGTTTGGCTTTACAAAGGAACCAGTGGCAGTACATTATAGTGGTGTTGAGCACTTATTGGAACTCTGTGGTAACTCTTATTTTCTTTTTATTATGTGCAAAAAAAAAAACCCTCCCAGTTGTCATTTTCCTAATTTCCTTTGAACTCAGTTCAATCACTGCAGACAGCACTGAAACCCACACAGAAACTGCAAACATACTTAAAAATCTGAACCAAACCAGAAGTGAGAATTAGCTCCACTGAGAAGAAGCATTAACCAAAATAAGTGGGTATAGATTAATAGGTTTACAGATTCATATGTTGTTACTAGACTAACAACCAGTAGGGCCCTTAGAAGCCTAGCCATGCATCCCAAACTGTTACTGTATGGTTTAAGTATTATACAGGGGAGGCATGTTAGTAGGCAGGTAACTAAGGATTCATAGGGGAGTGTTAGTTAGGATAATACTTTTCTTATTAATGGCCTCTGGCCATAAGGGTCATTTGGAGTCAGGCCAGGGGTAAATTTAAGATTTCCCATCCAATGGTCAAGGTTTTGTTAGCATAGGGTCAGGGATAAACTCTCTGGGATGGGGAACCTATTCCATAGTTTGGGAATCCTTTGGAACACATGTCTGTCTCTCCAGCATATTCTGTTTATATCACAAATGAAGTTCAGATCCTTGGATCTAGTGTTTCTGGTGCTTTTTGTTTTTACATGTGCAACTGATCTATCAGAGCTGGCTTTGTAAGCCAGGCGTAGATCCCCTCTCAGCAGCTTGTAAGGGACTGAATACAGAGATAGAGCCTTTAGGTAATCAATGTAGGACAGGGTATTCATGGCCTGAATTCTCCTGGTAAGAAACTTTATAGGTGTTCCTACTGTTGCAAGTGTATTGTTAGATATGCACCAAAGAGGTCATTGTATTCAATAACAAGTCTGATAAGGGCCAAGTGGAGTGGTGCTATAACTTCCTTGGACCTGGATGGCATACCCTTACCTATAAGTTGGGTGACATAGAATGATCTTAGTTACATTTTGATCAAAGGCCAGATTGCTGTCTACATATGCTACCAGATTCCTTACTACTGGGTCAACACTTAGGGGCATTTTATCGATGGAGTAACTAACCTGCATTGGTGGCTTCCTAAGGGCATTATAATGCATTTTTTCACATTAAGTTTTAGGCCATGGCTTTGACACCAGTCATTTGTCTGTATTAAACACACTTGCAAGATATCTGTGTCTGGGGGAATGTATAATAGCTTCCAATTTACAGTCATCTGCAAAATTAGTGAGCCACAGGCCTTTAACATTACCCTTGGCTTCGGAGAAGTACATGGCAAATGCCCAGCACGGAGCCCTAGGATACTCCACTGCTGACCAAACTGTTGGTGGAGGTGCCCTCAGTGATCTTGACTTCTTGAGACAGCTGGCAGTCCAGCAAGTTATGTAAGGATTTACATCTAGCTCAGAGAACATATCAACAATGCCTGAGTGGGATATGGTATCAAATGCCTTAGCCAGGTCAAGATAGGCAGTATGCACTGTTTTACCCTTGTCCATTGGCTTGGTAACCCTCTCAAAGAAGTCTACTAAGTTAAGTAGGCACAACTTAAAGCCAAACTGGAATGGGTCCAGTGTCTGTAGGTTGCCAATGTCCTTGTGTATCATTTCCATGATAATTAATTCCATGACTTTGCATACTGGGCTTGCAGACTGATGGGTCTGTAGTTCCCTGGGTTGGTTGATGGTCTGGCCTTGTGGAGGGGAATAACTGTTTTGGTTCTCTGTTCACTTGAAATGTAGCCTGTTTCAAGACTATAGATGAAGAACGCTTAAAGGGTTCCGGAAAGATCAAGTTTTAGACTGTTCAGAAGTCAACCAGGTATGTTGTTGAGACTTATGAAAGTCTTGGCATTAACTGCTGATAGCTGGGGGAAATATGTTGGAGAGGAATGGGGGAAGTATGTTGAAGGGGGAAGGGATTTCACCTGGTGGAGCTGGGGGAGAGTCAGGGTGAAGTTTCAGATAAATTTATCAGCCAGTAGATTTGCTATGTGACCCTGATCATGGTAGGTGGTACCATTCACCACCAGTTCAGTACACTGTTGTGTGTTACCTCTAAGGTTCCAGACATAGCTGAAGTAGGACTTCTGATTGTCCTTAGCCTGCAATACTATCCTGACCTCATAGTTGCCTTTATTGTACTTAATTACACAGCTTAGTTTCTTGCTTAGTTGTATAAGAGAGCACTTGTTTTTAAGGCAGTTGCTTTTCCTAATTTTGGCAATAAATTTTCTTCTTTTATTGTATACCCTGTTTGGATGAGGATTCCATTAGTAGAGTTTGTTTTTTGGGTTTGCTTTGGGTTTATTTCTGGTAGGCAAGGCAGCCTCTATACAGCCATTCACATGTCTGTATAGTACTCTGTGAATAATTTTGCATAGGTAGCTGTGATCTTGGGGTTGGGGAAGTCCCTGAATTTTGACAACCTGTCACTTAATAGGGTGTCATTTGCCTCTGAATAGTTCCTAACTAGTACTCTTTTAGCTGGATTTTCTGGGATGATTTTTATTTCAAATGAGACAGCTTTGTGATCTGACCTCCATAGTGAGGAAGTGACATGGGAGGAGTGCAACACTTTCCCATGCTGGCGAGCACCAGATCCACTATGTGTGATCCTCTAGTTGTAGCGTGCACTATCTGTTCCTGGGTGTATGCATTAAAAAAGTCCAGGTAGTCAAAGTCAAAGTAAACTTTATTGTCAATCAGATATACACAGCAGTGCAAGCTGAATGAAATTATGTTGCTTTGGTCCCAGTGCAAGACATAACAATGAACACATAGTTTGAGTGACAGTAAGACTAATGCACATATAGTAATACTTAAAATATTAACAACACAATAAATTATCACAACTGGATAGGAAGACATTAGACAATATTATACTACTAGTTATTGCAAAGACTATGACTTCACATTGTGATATATTCTGATGTTCATATTACACGTGTGGAGTGGTGACTCACTCCTGACTATTGTACATTCAGGAAGTAATAGCATAAGAAATCAGGCTAACTGTACCAGTTACTGAAACAATTTGCCAGAGTAATTACTATAGATGATACAGTATAAAATTCATTAAAACTGCACAAGGAAGGCCAACAGCAAGCTAGTGTAGTATGCTTCAATATCTGCTTTCTAAAACACTTCTTCAGAACATTCATAAAGAAACTCAACAATGCATTTAAATACTCCTTCAAATAGAAATTAAAGCAGCAATTAAAATTAATTAGTCAAGATCAGGGAAGAGAATTTTTGCAGCAGATATTTTGCAATATTTGACAAACACTAGGCAGGATTTTTGCCAGGTTGAAAATTTAACAGTTCACAGATAGCAATATTTGATGCATCTCTGATGGTTGTTAATGCTATGAGCATTAATAATAATTTTTTTTTTAATTGTAAAATTTGCTACGTTCCCACAAGCTTGACGCTGTTATTCTTTGTGAAACATGGTTAAAGAACAATGACTGGAAACCAGTTCTGTCAGGGTATAAATGTTTTTATTGTAACAGACATTCGAATAAAAAATCAGATGGAGGTGTTATGATAGGGATTGACGATACCTATGAGACCTGTGATTATTACATGTTCACTGATAACACCAACACTATAGACTGTGTAACTGTGGCAATAAAGACAACCCTGGAACATATAGCAATTTTTGGAGTGTATAGACCACCAAAGTCTAGTGCAGATGACCTAGAAGAATTCATACATTTCTTGCATGAAACACAGGAGAAGAATAATATTAGTTGGGGACTTAAATTTACTAGAAACAGACTGGAATAATATTGATTCAACAACATTAATAAGGAAATTATTCACAATGTATGTTCAGGAACAACAATTGCTTTAGATCATAAAAAAACGACCGGGGGGTGGAATATACTAGACATTGTTCGTATTCCTAAAGAAATTACTGTTATTTCAAGTTAATTTTTACCACCACTGATGTGCAGTGATCATGGGGTTATAAAGGTTAATTTGCTACTAGATAATTCTGCCAAACTGAAATCTAAACTAATGCACAGAAGGTTAATTGCACATTATATGGAAGCAAAACAGTCACCATGTAAAACTAACTGGAGTGACGTGCTCAGTGGAAGAAATGCAGATGGAATGTGAAAAGTTTTGAAAGATAAATTGTTTGAGTGCAAAAAATCAAAAAAATATTTAAAATCAGGATCAGAGCATACAACATCAGGGGGATATATTTCCATAAGAACAAGATATCTGATTAAGCTTAGAAACAAAAAATATAAGAAATGGAAGAGAGGTCAAACTACAACTTTGAAAACTGAAAAAAAGACAAGCTGGACAAACAGATTAAGCAGATGTTAAGAAAAGATCAAGAACATTTTGAAGAAAACTTATATAAAGATATTGAGCATAATAGGAGACATTTTTATAGGTACATAAGGAAGGAGTAAAGACACAGAAATTGATAAACTGCATGCAGATTCTAAAATTTATTCTCAGACACAACAGATTATAGATATATTTACAAAATCTTATGCAAAACAGTTTGGCTCCACAAAAGGGGTGATAAGTTGTCTTAGTGACATTCAGGCAACCCCAGTTACTGGATAAAATTAGATTATATTGAAAAAGAACTGCACAAACTGGATCCAAACAAAGCAAAGGGAGTAGATGGAATTAGTAACAATGACCTGAGAACACTTCAGCAAGAACTTACAATACCATTATATTTATTATTCACTAGGTCATATAAATATGGGGAGATTCCTCAAGATTGGAGAGATGCACTTATTAAACCTGTCTTCATGGGAAAGGGGAGTAGGACAAACCCAGAGTCATATAGACCCTTAAGTCTACTTTCATGTTGTGGAAAAATAATGAAGAAGGTAATATTGGATAAGTTATTGTCAGAACTGGATAGGTTGGGACTTGAAACCATATATCAGCGTGCATATGTTGAAAACAGATCTATTACCACCTGTAACATGATGTTCTATAACAATATAATGACAGCTATGAATGAAAATGTGTGCTGTGATGCTTTTTATATAGATTTAACTTCAGCATTTGACAGGGTCATACACAAAACACTGATTAATAAATTAGTACAACTAGGTATTGATGTACTCTTGATAAGATGGATTGCTGCATGGCTTACAAATAGGACATGGCAAGTATTATACTACAGCAACTAGACAGGTGAAATCCTTGGTTACAGACAGGGTGTCCCACAGGGCTCTGTCCTAAGCCCTTATTTGTTAAGGTTGTATCTTTCAGACCTAACTTTGTACATGCAGATGACCTGAAATTGGGTAAACTGATTACATGTGTTACAGACAAGGCATGTCTGCAAAATAACTTGATTAAATTGACCATTTGGGCACAAGAGAATAATATCCTGATAAATACATAAAAAACTAAGCATATGAGATTTTGGAGACATAAATTGAAAGGTGAATATTTAACACAGCACACAGTGATTGAACCTGTAGATTCATTTAAGGATCTGGGTATAAGGGTAGATTCAGCTATGAGTTTTTCTAATCATACCAGACAATTGGTTAATTATAGTTATAGAACTATACGTTCTATAAAAAGATTTATAAAGACTAGGAAATCAAAAATGATGAAGTCATTGTTTGTTAGTTACATTAGACCCAAACTTGAGTATGGAATAACAATATGAAAACAGTAGAAGAAAACAAGCATAAGACAACTGGAAAGAGTACAGTGGAAATATACCAAGGGCATCCACAGATGTAAAAATTTAAGTTATTATGAAAGACTAAAATATCTGAACTTGTACTTTATTCAGGTATATAGGGCATTTAGAGAGAACTTCCTCTGGGAATATTTGGGGTTATCAAACAGTACTAGAGAATCATCAGACAACCGATGTAGAAGATTCTATAGGAATGAGAAGTGTACTAACTGGTTCTCTGATAGAGTAGCTGATGCATGAACAGACTACCAAATTACATTAAAGCAAGTACTAGTTTAGATATTTATAAGAACAGCCTAGACACTTATTATGGGAACAAGTGTTTTGGTATATTGGCAAGCTAAAAGGGCATTACTGCCCATGTTTTAAATATTTGTATGTATGTTAAGCAGCAGTTATGTGTTTTGCACACAAAGAATATGACAGTAATCATAGTGATTTAAAGGGATATTACGCATACACACACACACACACACACACACACACACACACACACACACACACACACACACACACACACACCCAGCATCCCTAAGTCCTGTAGAGTGACCACCCAGACATGTGCATACACATTCATTCAGCTGCATTCATACCTCTACATATGCACACATGGCTCAAATATACTTACCTGTACTGAAACTACTCCTATAGGAATGAATTGGTGAATGATATCAAAAGATTATGTTCATTTTTTTCTTCCTAGAAAAAAAAAAGTAATTCTGCAGAATAATTCCCTGAATAGCTTTGCCAAGTTAAACAAGCATGGCCACCACTTCCAGGGAAGAGCTCATTGCTAATTAGCATTGGTCATGCCCTGGACTGTCACATTAGCATGCAGTTTCCCCAGCAAGACCAGTGTCTATGCTATGGTCCCCATTAGAGGAAAACCATACTGGGAGTCCTGTCTGTGAAACAGAAAGGCTTACAATGATGTATAATCCTTCTAAGTTAAGTCTTCCACACCATGGTAATGCTTTCTGAATCTATCTCAGTGATTGCTTCATGTGCTATATTAATAATATACCTCAACTGTTAGAGTTAGGGTTATACAATAATATTTTTGCGATCTAGAAATATATTAACAGACGTGATAGAACAATAAGAGAAGCCAATACCCCAAGTTATGCAACTGTTTACTTTGGCCATTGTGAAGATTTTAATATTTTATGTTTTATATTTAATATTCTAATTGTTAAATACTTAAATTATTAAAGTGTTAAATATTGATATATTTATTCTTATATCTAATTATTTAATATTTTAAGTTTTATTGATGATAGGTAATAAAGAGAATTGAGAAATATTTGGTATAAGTTAGAAGTGACTTAAAATTTACTTGTGCTTATGAGAAAACTGTTATAAATTATTTAGATGCTTACATATTTTTTAAAAAATGGGAACATTCAGACAAGAATATATTACAAGGTTGTTAAACAGAATATTTATTTACAGTATTTATCCATAATTCATGAAAAAGAAGAATTCTCTACTAGTGAGGATTTTTACATAACAGTCACTTATGATATAGATTGTGATTATTATAAACTGGCTTAAGAAATTTTTTTGGGAAAGAGTAAGCTGATGGAGATGGTCAGGAAAGTAGCATAATTTTGATTCAGACTAAGAAAAATAATAACTATTTAACAGTCAAGTTTCCATCTTCAAGATATTTATCTAAAAAGATATTTTTAGTCAGGTCTATATTATAAGATCAAAGTTTTACAACTTTGAATACCATATGGGCGACACCATATGAGCGAAGTTGTAAAACCTCAAAAACAAAATAAAAAATGTAAAAATAAAAGAAAAATCTACCTGGTCACTCTGATCAGGGGGGCAAGCCCCCCTGCACCCCCCACAGCCCACAGCCCCCGCTACTTAAATATACCAACTCCGAGATCGCACTACATTAAAGTAAAGGGAAGATTTCCCTATGGTGATCTCCATTCACATTTGCGAGGTTTTAAATATTCGCTCATTGGACATTCTAAATTGGCCCTAGGCGTGAGTACATGCGTGTTTGTCTGCCTTCTGTGGAAGGCTGGGCGCTGGACTGGCAACTCAACACTGTAAAACTCAACTGCCAATTATGAGTGGACAAGGTGATCCGCTGTGGTGACCACTAACCGGAAAAAGCCGAAAGAAGAAGAAGAAGAAAATAGTGTTGCCCATATGGTGTTCGCATATTTAAAACTTCGGTCTTCGAATATAGACCCTTTTAGTCAAATATTTGTGAAACTTGCCATAGTACAAAGATCTCATAACATTCCTGACTGAATTTTCAAAGTTTATTTATGAGAAAAAGAGCCAACACAGAAGACCTGTTAGCAAAGAAAATAGAACAGAATGCAATAAAGCAAAACACCATAAACATGTGTCTTCATTCCTGGAATGTTTAACCAGTATAAATATGGGCAAAAGCATTGACACTTTCATATTCTTCATCAGGATAACTATATGACTTGAACCAGAAGAGATTAAGAGTAAACTCTGTCTGGAAATAATACTGTAGCTATTCTGCAAAAAGCAGTTCAAGCTTTAGCTCAGGTACAAGATACGGCTTCCAGTAATTTAGAGGAAAAATTAAATCAAACATACTCAGAGGTGATTAAAATAAATGAAACAATGAAGGAGTTATATCAACACAAATAACAAAAGATTGGAGAAAAACAAATAAACTTTAACAATCTAGATGAACTGATAAAACTATAAAAAACAGAGGTTGAAATGAACAAATAACTGGCTGAGTATGAGACTTCTCAAGAAGAGGTGTTTCAAAAAATGGTAGAATTAGGAGACAAGAGTGTGCAGAGAAAAACTGAGATTTTATGTTGTAGTACAGAAACTGGAAGGAACAGACTGTATTAATTTAATGAAAGTGCAAAGAAGCAACTGGTGTGGTATTCCTATTGTTAATTGCAAGGGCACATTGAATGTTATGCTCCAAACCTGGGCATGAGGAATCAGCCAAACCTATATTAGTAAAGATGCTATCATACCAGCAAATTGAGTTGATCCTGATAAAACTGTGACAGACAGGAAAAGTATTCATAATTGGAGAAAGCAAAGTGTTTGTGGAAAATGATTATTCACTATACACAAGATAGAAGAAAAGCAAATTTATCCCAGCAATCAAGGAATATCAAGAGGCAGGTGTGAGATTCGAGCTGTTGTACCCAGCTGTCTTCAGAATATTTTTTTGGAAGAGCAAAGATATTTTATATTGCAGAACAGGCTATGGAGGAAATAAAAAATGTTTATTAAACAAAAAGTGAGACAGCAAACAGAAGAGGACTCTACTTTTCATTCTCTTTTTTTTTGGTCCCTCAGATGTCTTATTTACTGGCCTGGCCCCCAGTACCCAATATCCATGTTGGGTCTACCAGCTACTCGCCCCCCCCCCCAGACTTACTCCATTATTGCTGAGGCTGGCCATGGATCCTGAGTGTGTTTTGGGGGCTCAGCTCAGCTGTGCTTCCATCCAGAGGGATTTTATATGACCTACCCACTCCCTTTCCCCACCCCCCAAGTTCACCGATCACATCCGAGCGCAAATCCTCTCTTTCATCCTCACCTCTCCTTAGGGAGCATGTCAGTGACCGCCCTCCCACTTTGGATGGCCACATCCATCTCTTCCTTGCCTCTCTGTCAGTTGCTTGAGCCACTAATCAAACCCAGGTTAGCTGGGCCATAGCCAGGACATTATCCCTGTATGTCAGCAGAGCGGATACTCTTAATTCTTATGACAATAAAGCTCACACAGAGATTTTGCCAGTGAAACCTTTTCTATGGTTCCAACGGAAAATGCTTGAGAGATAGAAAAAAGCTGACTAGAAGAATCAGCAGTACCTTGGACTTGAGAAGAATCAGCTGTACCTTGGGCTTGAGAAGAATCAGCAGTACCTTGGACTTGAGAAGAATCAGCTATACCTTGGACTTGAGAAGAATCAGTGGTACCTTGGACTTGAGAAGAATCAGTGGTACCTTGGACTTGAACCAGAGTTTGGTCTTGGGAGATGGAAATGAACAGGAAGAAGACCAGCAACTTTGAAATTAGTGAATAAGTAGAATGGAAAACTATAAAGCAACTTATCATATTTGTGAAATATGTTTTTTCAAGAAAAAGTGTGAATGTGAATTTGACAGAGAAAGTGTTTCAGGAAGGATATTCAGCAAAATATCAAGTAAAGAGGAAAAAGGAAGTAATTGCACTAATCGCTAGAGGGACCTGAATAGTAATACAAGATGGAAAAAAAAAACAAAATGGTAAATTTGTGGTAAAAAGTGGCTATTGTCAAGGGAGAAGGATTATGCTGGCATGTGTTTATATTCTACCAAAAACTACTGTTATGGAGCTTAAGAAAATTTGGGGAGAAGTAATCAGCTTTCAGCAGGGAATATTACTTAGAGGTGGGGCTGGAACTTGATTTGCAATAGTGAGGGTGCATCAGGGGTACCTAGAAAGAAAAATATAACAAAACAGGGTATATTTCTGAAGAAATTTATGAAAATATTTGCTATGAAAAATGTGAATTCAGTACTAGGAACATGGAGTAAATTTACATATTATTCTCCAAGTTACAATAACTGGGCTAGACTAGACAGAAATAATATTTCACATGAACATATGCATTTAACTGAAAGCTTCAATACATATCCAATAATGAATAAAGTAACCAGCGACAATGGAGCAAAAGCAGGCGTAGCTAGAACAGAACAGAACACACGGGTGGTAGTAAATCAAAATTGAATGTGCTGGAATAACACATTAACCATAACCATAAAACGTAAAATTGTGTAAAACTTTTTTTAAAAACTTTTAAACTACACATATAATATGTTGTTCCTAACCTACATGTGTTGATGGTCTAACATGGAATGGAAACAATACTATTTATTTTAAATTTAAACAGTGAGTTCTAAAAAAACATCTAAATGTTTAATTCCAGTATTTAATGTAATGTACTGTACTTAAACTACACTACTAAAGAAGCTGAACATAAAAATTTTTATGTGATGAATTAGCTAAGAATCCAAAATTAAAAAAATAAATATAAATAAAAAAAAATTGATACCTGGACTACTGGTGGAATCTGTTGGAAAAATCTGCCATTTACTCTTTACTGGCCCATCCTTCTCAACCAATCCCCCCTTAATCTTTCTTCTTTCTTGATCTATATGATAAAGAATGAGAATGTGTTCCTCTTCCTTTCCTCTTATGTGTCTAAATAATGCATTATTACAGTCCTTTTCTTTTTTATAGTAATGCTCATACACTTCAGCTAAGCTCCCTTTTTTGCTTTCCCTTTTAAATATAATAGGCAGAATTGAGAAGAGCTAAGAGAGCAAAGTAAGTAGACGTACGGCAATTCCCACCAATAATTCTTCCCACAGTATTGTTAATAATATCAAAAATTAATATACTACTGGTGTTAATACTACTTTTATTTACATACATCAACTTTTTATGGTAAAAAAATCTTTTCTTTTAGTAGTCACCTTTGTTGGCCTTTATTCACCTTTGTTGGCCTTATACTTCCAGTAGTGTTGACAATTCTGGACCTCTTGTAAACAATCTTCAATCTGTTAGTTAGAATCAACAACAGTAATAATGTCCCAATGTTTATATCCAAATATATAAACTGTATGTAAAACTAAAACTAGTGTGTGCTGTTTAAACATTAAATCTTAGTTAATACTACACTTTGGACAATACTACACTTTTTTGATCAATGGTTTCTTTCATTCTTTGATGTTGGATTTGAGTGTATGTCAGTGTGTTCATAGAGTAACCTGCAAACACTTGGGTTGCTCTACTGTGTTTATGTTCTGAGGACATCTAAAGTTTTATGAAAGGTGTTTGTTTTTCCAGAAATTTCAATTGTTATTCCAAGTCCCTGTTCTAGCTAGCTACTACCTTTGCTCCATTTACCTCTCTTTGTTGACCTCTTGCTCCATTGTAATATGGTATCATATCCAATAATGTTTTAAGAACATGCATCAATAAAACCAAGACAAAAATATGAGGTAATAAAGTAAAAATGAGTCACTGGCACTTTCCCACTTATCTGTTAAAAAGAGAGGAATTTAAGGAATGCATAGTTGAAATTACTTGAGAGTTATTAGGGAAGATAGAAACAGCCGTGGTGGTACGGCGGTAGCATTGTTACCTCACAGCAAGAGGTTTGCCCGTTCGATTCTCGGCTGGGCTTGGGAGTGCCTTCTGTGTGGAGTCTGCATGTCCTCCCTGGGTAGCGTTCGAAAGACATGCGTGCATAAATGTGCGTGCCTTCGTTGAAGGTTGAGCGTCAAGCTGGCACCTCGGCATTTCATAAAAATCTACTGTCAATCATTAGCGGACCGGAATTCCGCTGTGGCGACCCCTTACTGGGAAAAGCCGAAAGACAAACAACAACAAAAACAGCATAGCTAGTGACCAGGATAAAATGAAAATGGAGTTCGAGATAAAAGGGAAAGAAATATGATTAAGAAGTAATAGGTATTACTTAGAGAGGCTGACAAAGGTTAAAGTGCTACAGAATAAGGGGGGGAGGGTGTTCTCACAGAACTGGAACATGTGCAAATGTAGAGTGCTATAGAGAAAATAAGGAAGTATCTGGATAATACCCATGAGTTTATTATGGTTGTCGTTAAGAAATTATTTTTTGATAATAACCCCAGAGAATAAAAACTTTTAGCATAATGACTTAGGAAAACAGAAAGTAGAAAAGGTTGTTGCCAAACTTAGGGAGCTTACAATAAGAAAAAATACCTAGAGATCCCATACAGGTATTAGAGATATTTTTTAAATGTTATGAAAATTTGTATAAAGCTGAGAAATGTGGAAGTAAAGAAAGAGCAAAAATGGAAATATTTATGGAAGACTTAATTACGTCAAGGTTAGAGGGAGATGAACCTCAACAACTGACAGTTAAGATAGGAGGAAATTACATAAAAATGGTGATGTACAATCAATTTTCAAAAGAGTCTCCAGGAACATATGGTATTCCTGTGGAAGCTCTGAAGTTAAGAGTAAAGAGAATGATAAAACTATGGAAGATTTTGTTTAACAGTATTTTAAAAGAAGGGGAAGCACCAACATTTTGGAACGAAGTTGCGGTAGCTGTGTTACCTAAAGAGGGTAAAGATCCATCAGACCAAGCTTCATATACACCTATTTCAATTCTAAACCATGGTTATAAAGTAAACCATAAATGAAAAAACAAACTAGTGAAGAAAACGCCAAATTGACAGCAAACCAAAAAACAACTCCACTTTAATCACTTTAAACGCACAAAATAAGAACGTTTTTCGTCCTGCTAAAATAGCAGAACTTCTTCAGAAATCAGCATTACAATGAATTACAATCATTATATAAACTTTTAACCATTTGGCGCCAAAATCAGCAACACAGTTAATATGTATTTAAAGCTATATAACTACCCTAATAGTATTTCTATTAATTTAATTAAAATCTGAAAATTATATATATATATATTATATATACACTATAAATCAGATGAAGTAATGGATTAGAATAAAATAAATTAAATTAATTAAGCATGAATCAATTTTAAAAATATTAAAAATATTCATCTATTAAAAACTCAAAAAACAATCTCCTAAAACCCCATATTGTAGGTGATGTGTACACGTATCATATTATACTTTACATAACTTCATACTACATCGATAATGTCCTATGTTTACAACTAGTAGCAGCTTCTATTTATACAACTTTATTCATATGAATTAATTATGAATTTTATTAAGAAAACTATATATATATATATATATATATATATATATATATATATATATATATATGATAATAATAATGAATGATATATATAACTACGTAAATATATATATGAAAGATTGTGTCAATATGTGAAAATAATAATGGTAAAATTAATATTTCAATTAGAATATTCCTTAAAATACCATGCGCCTATTCCAAAATACCAGATTAATTGATATATACAAACATATATTTTATATTTTTTATATGTTTTATGTTGTATGTTTGATCCAAAATCCAAAAGATGACAGATAATACCATTAGTCTTCTTATGAAACATTATTTATAAAAGGCAATAAATATACACACAAAAAATCATCAATTCTTACTTAGTTTTGTACATACCTTACAAGTATCTATGAAATCCATAAAATTGTATATTAGTTATTAATTAATTATTAAAAGATGATATATGTGAATTTGAAAGATAAATGTAGTTAAATTACTCATCTGTGATGAAGAAACTAAACTACCTTCATCTCTCTAAACTCTTGGGTTTTAACAAACACATAATTGAACATTTATCATTGAGCCCAGGGTACATATAGGCATTAAGCCTTATTTGCCATAACAATTCTATTCTTTCCAAGGTTAAACTAGTTGGGCCTCCTCTAATATCCTGATTAACTTGTTGAACTACTTTAAATTTGAACTTATGTTCAGGATTTAGAACGGTGTGTCTAGCTAGAGCATTTTCTTCTTTATGTTGGCATTCTCTTCTTTATGTTGGCTGATAGCTCTCATGTGTTCTGAAACTCTCTCTTTTAATTTCCGATCGGTTTTTCCAATATAAAACGATGGACATGCTTGACATTTAGCTATATAAACCACTCCTTTACTATTGCGATTAAATCTTCCTTTAAGGTTGATTTTATAATCATTAACCTCTATGCTGTTTCCCATGTCCATTAGATAACAATATGAGCAATGTCCACATTGCATCATTCCTTGATTTCTGATCGGAAGGTTTTTTGATTTATGCTTAATTAATTTAATTTATTTTATTCTAATCCATTACTTCATCTGATTTATAGTGTATATATATATATATATATATATATATATATATATATATATGGGTCTACTTTCATACACGAGCGCTGATTCACCGACACACACATCCCCGACCCCAAACAACCGACAACACACCACACCGACACCGCAACATACCGAACAACAAAACACCGACACAAAATACGCCAAATACACAAGCCCACAACAACACATCCACTAACCTAAACCTAAACCCTAACCCTAACGTCCGACACTATCGCACACTTCACCTACCTGCACCCTAACCCTAACTCACTTACCCACCCCTAACCCAAGCACCGACACCATCGCACACTTCACCTACCTGCACCCTAACCCTAACTCACTTACCCACCCCTAACCCAAGCACCGACACCATCGCACACTTCACCTACCTGCACCCTAACTCACTTACCCACCCCTAACCCAAGCACCGACACCATCGCACACTTCACCTACCTGCACCCTAACCCTAACTCACTTAACCCGTCCCAAAACTACAGTCCCTCACTATCACACACTTACCTAACCCGAACCCTACCTCCGACACAAACACACACTCACCTGTCCCACAGCCTAACCCGACATCCCACAATTTCGCACACTTACCTGACCGCTCCTAACTCCGTAACTGTCGCACACTCATCATGTAACGATCGCACATTTCCCTTGTCGGTCTTTCCGCTGTCGGCGAATCTCCCAGTCGGTAAACCTACCTGTCGGTCGTTTAGTCTCCTCTTCCCGCGTGTCAGCGAATCGTCGGTTCGGTCTCCCGAAGTAGACCCATATATATATATATATATATAAAAATTTTCAGATTTTAATTAAATTAATAGAAATACTATTAGGGTAGTTATATAGCTTTAAATACATATTAAGTGTTGCTGATTTTGGCGCCAAATGGTTAAAAGCTTATATAAGGATTGTAATTCATTGTAACGCTGATTTCTGAAGAAGTTCTGCTATTTTAGCAGGACGAAAAACGTTCTTATTTTGTGCGTTTAAAGTGATTAAAGCAGAGTTGTTTTTTGGTTTGCTGTCAGTTTGGCGTTTTCTTCACATGGTTATAAAGTGTTTATCTCTATACTAGCTAACAGAATGGCAAAGGTGTTGCCAGATTTGATAAATATGGATCAGTGTGGTTTTGTGGAGGGGAGGCAAACATTTGACAACATTAATAGGACAATGATGATCCAGAGGGAAACAGATATTGTTGTTGGGTCTTGATGCAGAGAAAGCATTTCACAGAGTAAGCTGGGATTTTATGAGTAGAGCAGTGAAAGTGTTTGCATTCTCTGACACAATAATAAGGTTAATTAGGAGGATTAGGAGGTCTCCTCTCTGATAAGTTGTGTTTGAACAGGGGCACCAGGCAGGGGTGTCCTCTTTCCCGCTTTATTTGTTTTATATTTAGAGCCACTAGTAAAGGAAACAAGGGACTCAGAAATACAAGGGTATAATTGGTATGGTTATTAAGAAAAGTTGGCTTTATTTGCAGATGATATTATTTTGTACCTGATAAATCCAAAAAAACGACATCTCAAGTGTTGTGGAACATTTTGAGACAGTTTCAAGTCTTTCTAGGATACAAAATGAATGAAGGTAAAACAAAGGCTATAGCCATAAATTATGTACCCACACATGAATTGGTTCAGCAATACCAATATTTATGGGGAAACCATAAGATTAAGTATTTAGGAATGTGGATTAAAAAGACTTCTATTATGGCAGCTAAGGATATGTAGGAATAGACTAAACAAAAGATAATACAAAAACTGGAAGCGCTTGTTTGTTGATGTGGACAGTAAGATACAAGTGATGGCAATGTTTTTATGCCCATTAGTTTTATAAATGGGTCAGGCATATTTGTACCAACCAGAGGAGAAGTTGTGGACAATAATTAAAAAAGATTTGAAAAAAGTTATCTGGGAGGGGAAGTGAAGCAGGGCAAGAGTTAATTGGGATAAGTTGATTCTTCCATTAGAACAAGATGGTTTAGGATTACCTGGTTTGAAGGGATATTTTAGAGCTACACAGTTAAAGCTCCTATATATAACTCAGCAGAAGGTTATAATTCAAAATGGAAAGGGATGATAAAGAAGCAGGCTGGAGTTCAAGAAATAAAGAGAGAGTGGGATTTAGGATGCAGATTTTTAAGGAGAATGTGATGATGTGAGGTAGTGTCAGCTATGCCAGGAGGAGTAGGGCAGTGGATATGTAACATATACCAACAGAGCTAGCTATAGTTTTGTAAAGAATTATATGTCATTTGTATATCAAACTGATTTGTACAGGTGTTTGTATTGAAAATGTATTTGTAAAGTTGCTTGTGTTAAAAATATACTAACAGTGGGTCCTGCTGGACAGAAAAGAAATACACCTGTATGTCAGACTGCATAATAACTGTTTAAATTAATGTATTGCTGCAGAGGATACTGGAAGAGAAGAGATTAATCTCAGTCCAGTTAACTTTGAAAAATAACCTGAAATTAAATTACTTGGTATAAGCCATAAAGATTGTATTTCACAGGTCTGAATGCAGCCAGAGACGCAACATCTGTGAAAACAAGGACTAGTAATCCTGCTGCATTGTCCTTAGTGGTGAACTAATTGCTACCCTGTAAGGGTAGAAGTGTTGAAATGGCTTTATAGCTTCCAGATGCCATAACACATCTTTGCACAGCTTTATGTGTGTGTATTGTGACATGTGTACAAGATCCTGGCTCAGCTTCTAGTAAAGTGGGTAGTGTGAGAACCACAGAGTCAGGTGACCAAATGCGATGTCATTCTGTAATCCAGCACTCAAATGATGCTTTTTTAATACTAGATAAGACAAAAATATCAGGGCAGTCTGTTTGTGAAACCTTACAAGAAAGACCACTCACCTACATCACCTTGCCTTGGTCTATTAAGTAAGTAGGAAAGAGTAATTCATTAGATCAGTCAGGAAATTATAGTGAGATTAGTTAAGCATTGTTTTTTTGTATCTGTGTGAATCTTTCCATCTGTGTTATTTTTAATATTTCCTATGACTGAAACTCGTGTCTATTGTAAATAGTATTTTCATGTTCTTTTATTATTTATTATTAAATATATTTAAACTTTTAATTGTGGCTGGCCTTTTTAGGAACTATTTAACCTTTGAGAGTACTTCTATTTATTTAGTGATGCTGTGGCATCATGGTCTTGAAAGTCTTGCTGTTCGATCAACAATACTATGGGTATTAGTATTAATTTCACTCAATATAATTGGATACCCTGTTAAGAGCTGTAGAGTAGCTGGCTGGTGGCAGTAGAACTACTTTATAGCCTGAGCACAGGTGGTAGAGCAGGCAATCTGTGCCAGCTTTTCCCAGATGTTTGTGTGTGTGTGTGTGTGTGTGTGTGTGTGTGTGTGTGTGTGTGTGTGTGTGTGTGTGTGTGTGTGTGTGAGAGAAAATCAAATCTCAAAGAGTGTGTATGTCAGCTACTTGGAACAGGGACACAGAGCTCCGTATTGGTCAGTGTGGATTCTTATTTGGGGCCTGGAGATAGAGACAGAGAGAGAGAGAGAGAGAGAGAGTCCAGCCACAGGACTGAAGTGTGTTTCCTGTGTGCTCTTAAGGGTTATTGTGCTTGGTGCATAGAGCTGCATCTGGAAATACTGTGTGTATCCATTTTTGTTCTTATTAAAGTTCTCCACCAGTGTCAGTGGTGAGGATTAAGGCTCCTTGATTACTGGCCCAGAGGAGGGACATCATAGACAATAATAACCATACAGAATACTATATTCATAAAGTAGCATATATAATTCCAAGAACAAAGCAAAAAGAAGAATGGAGAAAGGAGATTTTGCCAATAGAGATGACTGCAAGTAGGGGTAAAGAAAATAGACAAGAGGGAGCTGTAATTTACTGAAGAAAACTGGCAAAGGAACCAACGTATTGTGAGCAAATAAGGAGAGAGGGAAAGGTAACAGATTGGGATGAGGCGAAGAAGACTTTTGGACTGCAGGTTAGAGACTGCCTTCCCTGCCAGAGATTTATATCAGAGTATAGGCAAACAGCAAGGGATAGGGGAAGACCTGCTTTGGTGGAGTTTTTATGTGATTCTAGAATACAAACTGCTGTAAAAAGGGATAATTAGTAGGGCATACGAAATAGTGCATGATAAATAAAAGAATCAGTCAGCGGAGGTTAGAAAGCATTGGGAAGAGAAACGGGAAAAGCAAGTTACTAAAGAATAATGGAAGGAAATATGTACAGGTCTTAAGTGTGCAACAAAATCCAGAAGGTTTAGGATCTTTGCTAGGAAGTGTTTACATAGGTGTATTTATACCCCAAGCAGACCTCAAAGTGTTTTTCTTCAGGTAGATAGCAAATGATGGAGATGAGATGGGGAAGAAAGAGGTAACTAGGAACATGTTCTTTGGAAGTGGAATGAGTTGGCAGACTTTGAAAATTCCCTACAGAGTACCCTGTTAGAAATATTGGGTGAGGAAATTGTTGTAACTGAACTGATTCTTTTGAGCTGGGACACGGGATCTAAATTGCCTAGACATAGAAAGGCCTTGGTAAGTTTAATTCTGTTTGCTGCCAAAAAAGCAATTACTAGAAAATGGAAATCTAAACCAACTGTATTTGAAATATTGAATATTATAAAAGAGATAAAAGAACTGGAAGGTGATTTTTATGAAAGGGATGGAACAAGTTACATAGAAATAAATAGAATTTGTAAGAACAATGCATGCAGTATAATGTTCATGAGGAGTGAGGTTTAAAAAAGGCAGGAATTCAGCAATTTATATATTGTTGGATTGATGATAGTTAGAAAGAAGGGAAATATGTGATGTATAATGTACAATGGAAACAATGTTAATATGGTTTGTTTTCTTTTCTATTAATGTGTGTTTGCCTGTGTCTTAAGTATTAATTTAATAAAGGTGTTAAAAAAAGGATCTGCATCCCTAAAAAAAGATAAATACATGAGTATACTGGATATGCTGATTATAATACAAAAAATACAGTATATAGTCTACATAGTCAAATGTAATATGTCAAATGCAGGCTAAATAAGCAATAGAAATGCTGTACATGTGCATTCCTTATCATATGCAGACTTTAAATCATTACAGCCGAGTGCACCTCCAGCCATTTCTGCAGTTACCTCCTACCGCACCTCTAGTTGTCTAATATTACTTGTTCATATTTGCATTAATAATTCCAAAACCATGCTACATACAAGGTATCAGAATATTTTATCTTGAAGCATACATGATGACAAACACAAGTTAATTGATATTTGACCTCTTTCAATGGACATTTGTTAGAAATGTAAGGTGATAACTTCATTTTTTAAAGGCTCAAGCCACATCCACTAGGAGTTAAAGGTACAGATTCAAAAGAGCTGTACTGGAGGGAATGGGTTAAAGGCTTTACATTACAAGTATTATAAGCACCCTGCAAGAATATAAGAGGCAGAGATGTTAATACTTTGTTAAAAGTGAGTCAGAACTGTACTGGTAAGTCCAGCTGAGTGCATACCAATACCCAGGGCTTAATGTGGCTACTCAGCCTGAAGCTGCCTAAGCACTGATTCTAATCTGGAAATGCATAAAAGGATCTGGTTTTCAGGATAACATCTTTATCTAAATATGTACACATAAGATGATGAACAAAATTGCTTACCTTTTTATTTTAATAAAGGAGTTTCATTTTAGTGATATGATTCTTTATTTTAAAACCCTAAAATACCATCTTTTGAGAAGATTTACTTCAACCACCATGAGAAAGATTTTCTTCAGTATTAATATTAAGAAATTTCAATCATACATTTAATTATTTATCTATCCAGTGATTAGTATGCCGCTGAACTTATTTTACTTCAGTCGCAGGTATGAGTTTATACTGTGTTAATATCATATTTTTTCATTTGTACTTTTTGTTAAGTACTATTTATTGACTGTTGGTTTAATTTGTGTAAAGTACTTGAGCTCAGGCATTTAAATGAATATAACTAGGGTGTGAGACAGTGATGAAAAGTACAGGCACTGTCATGATAAAATCTATTCTACTAGAAGAATGTTTGAGCAGAAACATTTCCTGAAACATTATTCCTGAGGATTTTATGTTCATTAGGTGGGGGGCTAACAGGGACTGATAATAGTACTCAGTTGCTGATATTCAATCTGGCCTAGCAATCTGTCTCTATTGAATTACATAAGCACAATTCTAGATAAAAAAATCTAGTAACCAACCAGTTCAATGTTATACAGGGATAAAGCACTAAATATGGCACAGGTGACCTGAGTTCGATTTGGAGCTTAGTCGTCTGAGTTGCTGACTGAGGGTGCATTCATCTAGGCATTTGTTGCAAGGAGGCATGTTCCTTACAGAAGAACAGTCCTGAGATGTAATAGACAGATGCAGAGGAGGAGGAGGAAGAGGGACTCAAGGGTAGCTCATAAATGAAAATATGCCCCAGTGGAAACAGTCAATGGCACAACCCTTACGATGCCCTTAGGTACTACTCTGGCTCCAGCCTTAGAACAGAGATAGTCTGGGGGTGCAGAAGAAAATGTAAACCCAGCAATGGATGAGGGCACTGGGGTAGCTGGAAAAAATGAATCTGAAGTGGAACCCAAAAAAATCTGGTACACCCATGTCAGAAAAAGAAAATGCAGGGGGGTTTGTTTTTCAGGGCACATCTAAGGCAAACCTGGAATTATTGTGAATGCTTCTCCTAACCTCTTCTGGTTACCTTTACTGGAGGATGCAAAAAGTTCACAGTTGAAGCTGAATAAAGAAATTAAGCTAGTCATAGCAATGATGTGCAGGTATAGAGTGTATCAGTCTTTGGGGTAAATTATGTATTTGCTGGATTGTATATTCTAAGAATGTTATAATTTTATTCAGGTGGAAGGTGAGATGCTAACATACCACTTCAATATCAGCTCCTCAACGTTCTTGATCCTTTTTTATTTTTTTGGAACAATTAGGTTGCAGATGGCATTGCCTTTTCTTAGAGAATGTATAAATCAGCCCCTTAGAAGATAAGCAACATTCCCTAGTCCTTAACCTAGATTTCATTTTTCTCTAGTTTAGTCAAACATGCTGAGTAGTATAACAATGCAGACATGTGCATATTGAATCAGAATTTTTTTTCATAGTTTTGACATATATCATTCGTACATAAGGAAAATAAAAATGACCAAAAATTTATTTTTATGAGATGTCAACAATTATTTTCATTGGAGATGCCAGCATGTCATACAATTTTACTCCTACAACCGTTAATGGGAGTAGCATGAGAACCATGAAGTAGGTCACACAGCAGCCAGTTCCACATCATTCAGTTCTAATATAGCATTCTGTGGTGTCACTTGTGTCACACTTTGTTTTCCAGCTCTAGCAAATTAGATCCAGTGGCATTCACAGAAGTCATATTTATTATTGTTGTGACAGCCAGCATGATAAATGCCGCATCAGCTGCACGTCCTTTTTGAAAGCTGTGATGACAAAGGCAACTATATTACCATCATCATATGGATTTCTCTTCCACTTCCTGTTTATTACTTTGCTTACCAAACATGTTTGTTCCACTGTTGCTGCACACTATGTGTACTTTGTCATACATATGTGTCTACTCACATCTGAGAAATTAACCACTTCACTTACAATGCTCACCATTTCTCAGACTGCCCAGAATTAACACATTTTTTTCTCAACAGTAATGACTGCATAGTGATCCATAAAACATTTACACAATTATTTCATTGCTTGTTATCAATAAAGAAATGTCTACAATCACATTCCTATTTTATTTTTCTAGTCTACATATTGTGCTTTTCACTGAGTCTATCCTGAAAGTCAGACTTAAACCTAACCATTAATTAAAATAAGTACAGTAAGCTCTCAGTTAACTGGCACCCATGGGGATTGGTAGATGGTGGATAATTGTAGTTTCTGGTTGCTTGAGAATTACTGTTAAAAATAGGTCTGACTAATACTGTACCTTATACTATTTGTTTGGTTTGACTTGTTCTCAGGTTGGGGAGAGAGGGAATTTATTACTGTCTTCCTTTTTAAAACTAACACTCTAAAAATGTAAGGTATGTTTCTGCGGGGGAAAAACAGAAAGTGCAACACATGAAAATTGTACTGTATTTATTTGCTATTTTTTTGCCGGTTGCTTGAGAGTGCTGGTTGCTTGAGTTCTGGTTAACTGAGAGCTTACTGTAATGGACAGTGAGAGATTTTTAATACTTGTTAATTTGTACTGAACACTATAACAACGTCTGACATTTTTATTTAATTTGGTCAGCCCCATTTATAACATATTGGAGAGTTATCTGTCCATACTTGAAGTGACAAAAGTTATTCCTTCTACCACAGTGGAATCTTAGGCAATTCATGTGTCACCAAGAAAAGGTCTGCAATGAGTTATATGTTTCTAACAAAAATCTTTCCCATGTTCCTCCTCTCTTCTTTAAACAAAAAGGTCATTATGTAAGGTCCACTACTGATGCCTTCCTTAGAAGCTCACTTTGATTTCTACTGATACCAGTCATGATCTTGTCAGCAGTACTGTAGAGCATTAGGATACCTTTCTCAGAGGAAATGAGGCTCCCATTTTAGGGGGACACAACCATCTTCTCAGTAATTGCCTAATAATCTGGGTTTGCCCCCAGATCTGCTTCTAGGGTTTTCCAGTAATCAGTGACATTTCAATATTCTAGCCTCTTCCTGTAATTTAGTTTGTGTTTTTTCTTCTGTTTATCATTGGTGTAATCAATCTGTCTAACTTTCAATTCATTAAAAGAAAGACGTATACAAATGCTTGGTGTCTTTTCAGGATTGTCACTATATGCTATTTCTATCACTTTCACAAAAAGACCACTACTAAAATGAATACTGTGAATCCACGTTCATGCATGTGCTTTTGCACAAGTTGAAGTCAGAATTCAAACAGTTGATGATTGCTCAACACAAGTGAAAATACCAAGAAATCAGGAACATTAATTAAATATAAATTTTCCCATATGAGTTTAACACCTCTTTCTTTCTCATTTCCTCCCATGCTATATGTTTTCAGTCAAGTCTATGCCTTACTAACTGTTCACATGCTTGTCAGTTCATAAGCACTATTTCTCCTCTGGAGTGTGCTGTTAGATGTTAGTAACACCGTCCTATAAAATCCAGTGGAACATTAATATCAGTTTTTCCCTGCACTTCAAATTCCTTGTACATCTTTTACTTTTCTTTTGCATTCATATCGTATGTGTTATTAGTCATATATCTGTTCTTTTATGCTTCTCTCAATATTTGTTTGTTACTTTTCAGTTTTATATTGTGATTGTAACCTGGACTGACCCTACAGCTGGTCATTCTGTGATCAGTGCTCTACTCTGGTACCAAACTATAAATAAAATAAGTAATTAAAATAAACCAGAGAATGAATCATGTGTCCACTCCAACTGTCCTACCCCGAGAAAGGAAATTCACCCCGGGGATCACGTCAGTCACCCTGCTAGACAGTGGTCCAGGGAAGTAAATAGTGTGGGAAGAAATAGCTAGGGAATTGTTATGGCTAGGCTTGTATAGGCCCTAGGGCTGATAGCCTAGTACCAACCTATGAACCTACACACACACACACACACACACACACACACACACACACACACACACACACACACACACATGCTGAAGCCTAAAGCTCTATTATATTGGTGATGGCCTACCCCGACTGTTATTAAGTCTACAGCATAATGGATATGCAGCTCCTAATAAAGAAGGCAAATGCACACTGTTACCGCATGCAGCGTTATATCAGCCTTCGGTTCTGATCAAAGGCAAAGTGATTAGCTACACATTATATTTTTCTGTATCATACCTAGGTTAGTAGGGCAAAGAAAAGATGCAGCTTTTGGTTTGATTTGACCTGAGTCTTTTTGTTTTTAAAGCTAAAAAGGCAAGAGAAACTGCAAAAAAAAAATTATCAGGAATTAAGTTTCTACGCATTTATTTTAGAAGACAAACAAGTACCTGTCTTTCCACTAACACAGGAAACAAAATTCTTAAATCAATAATGCAGTGACAATTTCTGGAGCTGTTAGCTCACATAAAGAGTTTTTATTCTCATATCTGAATTCCATGTATTTTATTTTGGAGTATATACCTTTATGTGTCTATCAAATAGGTACAGTTTATCACAGCATTTTTTTATTGTGTTCCCCCACCCTTCAACATCTTCATTTTATCTTCTATAGACCAGTCACTTTCTTTGTTTTATATACTTGTTTATAACCACATTGCTTGCGTCTCTTATTTAGTTACCGCTTACCACCTTGGTGGTGCAAACTGAGATAAATCTTATTTCCAAATATAACATTGTGATAGGAAGGGACACGTAAACAGATTAAACTTGCAAAATATCAAAGTACAAGAAAGTATAAATTGCAGGGAAGCACACCTCAATTTCGTAAATATAAAAGCATGAGAATACTAAAATAGCCTTGTTTAGCTATAAAACTGCAGGCAGATTAAATGAGGGGGTATATACCTTCATCACCTCCAAATTATTTGATATCTTATGTGCATCTCCTGTTGGTTCATAAAGGTATTTAAGACATCTCAGAATACCTTCACAACAGCGAGACTTATGGCTGTGGTGCCTATTAAAGCCAGTAGATGGCAATAGCACCAAGCTATTGAGAAAGCTCTATACAGCATAGGCATAACAGAAAACAGATTTCTTTAAGAGTATTCTTATACATTCTCCTCACACTAAGTAAGAAAGCAGAACTTGGTCAACCGTAACTTTGGATGTTCGGTGTGTCATTTTATAAGGGGGAAAGGACACCCACTGTATGGCAAAAAACTAAATCCCACTTTTCAGCTTGCAGCATCACTCTGCCCTACCCTCAACAGATGATATTTTCCCCAAAATTACATTCTCCCAAATTAAATGTGCCTCTCTTTTGTTAGCATTTAGTAGTGTTGCCCTTTTTCTCTTTTTTAAATGTTCCCATCTGGGGCATACAAGTGTCTTTAATTTTGAAAAGTGACAATGATCTATGTGCTCACTTCAAAATGTTTCATAAAGGTCCTTTCAATAGTGATATGGGGTAACAGAAGAAGAAAAACTAAAGAACATAGTAGGAAGTAGTAGAAAATAAAAACAGACTGGTTCTTATCTACATCAAGCCATGATGGCAACAAAATCATGAATATGTTCAGACAGAACATCCTTCAAAAGCACAAGGCATGTTTTCTTCGCAGACATTTCTGTATGTACAATTTATGTGCACCCTATTCCTAATCATTTTGGCATTACAGAATGAAAGCGTACAGCAGGGTGGAAGGATTCCACACCTTTAGAAATAAGTAACTAATCAACACAACACTATATGCAGCTCAGGAATATATTTTCACACACAGTTGCACTCACCATAGGGAACCTTGCAGAGATTACAGAATGAGCCTAATGATTTTTTAACTGTATATAATAAAGGAAAAAGTGCTGAGTATTTCTGATCATACTGTAGCCAATGTAGAAGTACAAGAACATCCATGCATTAGTTTAGTCTCATAGTCTGTAAGTCCTTCTAGAAGTAAGCCCTGTAATTATAGACAGATTGCATACATCAGCCTTCTTTCTCTACCCATTTGACTTAACATATTTCCTGAATCTTGACATTGTCTTCAGTATAAATAAGACGATTTCAGATGGGCCACCATCAGTCATCAAATAAAAGAAATTAATATTCAAGCTGCAAAATGAAATAAGTAAAGACTATATTAAAAAGCACACTGTTGTATAATGCAAGTCTGTTTCCCTACCACCACTACCTTCCTATTTAACACATGCACTATGTTTTAGCTCTGGTCCAAATTTCCCAGTTAATTAGTTAAGCAATGTTTAAATAAAAAGAAGGTAGTGAAAAAAACATGGAATGTAAACAATAAAAAGTTAACACAAAAAGAGTTAGAAAATGAGATTTCTTTAAATGAGCTAGATAAAAGTATTAGGACAAGCAAATATAGGTTCGGCTGCAGGCCCAGATGGAATATGGTGTGAAATGGATAAAAATTTAAGGGACTGGCAAAAAATATTTTTTAAAGATTTTGAATGAAATGTTAAATGAATATTTTATGTATGAAGAATTATGTAGTGGAATACTTAAATTCATATGGAAAAAGGAAGATTGAAGACAATTATAAAACTGGAGACCATTAGTATTGAATAATAATGATTATAAGATCTTTATGAAAATAACACAAAAGAGATTTGAAACTAAAATGGAAAATATTATGGAAGATACTATATATGGTATAAAGGGAAAGGGTTGTCAAGAATTATTAATAATAGAAAAATTGTGAAAGATATTATGAACAGAAAAGAAGAAGCAAAATTCATGATAGGCGACCTTAATAAGGCATTTGACACAAATGGACATGAAATCTTACTGGTAATAATGAAAGAATATAATATAAGTGAGAAAATTAGGATAAGTCGGCATACAGTAATAATAAAGTAACAATACTTGTAAATGACTGGTTAAGCCAAGCTATAAATATGAAGAGTGATGTAAGCATGTATGTCCAATGAGTTGTATACTCATTCCATTAATTATGAATTTGATAGTATGTTAAATAAATTACAGAATGAAGGAGGTGGGATATATAACACCTGAAGGGTTAATAATTTTAGTTCTGTTAGTATATGCAGATGACATTATAATAATTGGAATAAACAAAATTTGGATAATAGAAGTAATAATTTGCACAAAAGACTTCTGGAGATGTTAAGGATGTCTTTAAATAAAGAGAAAAGTAAAAGTGATGTAGTAAAGATTGAGGATGTATATTTTACAGTGAAAGAAATTTCTGTGTTAGGTATAAAATTTAAGATTAAAGATGTAAGCAGAATTCAATGGGGAAAAAAAACAATAGAAGAAATAAGCCTGTCTTTTCCGGAGAACATATAAATTACCATTCGGAAAAAAAAGTTTATTCGATAAATTCAGTACTGACAGGAAAAATAGCATTTTTAGCAAATGTATTTATGTTGACAACCGTATCTGAAAAGGAATTATTGCAAATATTTCATTTATATGGGGTCTTAGATTAAACCAAGTAAAAAGAGGAGTTTTGGGCTCCCTGCATACATTATTCAGACCATGCATAAATGCATGTGTTATTTGATTCACCTTCCTGATTTAATGTATTTCTTGTTAAATACAGCAACATTTGTTAGAGCGCATTTTAAATTTGAAGTTTGGAACATTTATCCATTAAGCAGTCACCTAGTGCTGGACCCAGCTCTCATCAATCACTTGGAATGTCATGTCAAGCACATCCATAGCTATAACATTAAAAAAAATACATATAAGAACTTAATGTCTCATGGATCAGAGAACCTCTGCTCCAGAAAAGCAATTCACTGTGCACAGGAAGAAATTTCTTGCAAAACACAACAAGCTAGAAAGAAAATGGGGGCCTAGGTAGAAACAAAAGAGTATGCGTACAGCCTCTTTTTATATCTCTGAAATATCCCAAATTTTTTAATCAGAATTTTTTTTGCTCAGAAGTTTTCCCTCTGCTCCTTGTGAAGTTTATGACTCTATAGGAAAAAAATAAGGATTAATCAATAAATAACTCCATACTTTACAGTTAGAGATACCGTCTCTCATTCTTTCAGCTTTGTATGTAATCAGTGCAAGTATATAAAAAGTATTAAGTTCTAATATGGCTGACCACATATTTCAGAGTGTACTCCTAATCTCCTGTGTATGTCTTAATGTATATTACTGAATATCTTAGACTGATTCAGGCACTGAGAAAATGTAAAGCCGACAAACGTAGACTATGTTTCAAAGAATAGTTACAAACTAGTATTGTTCATGAGTAAACTATTTATGAGTGGGTACCCTTCTGTTTTATTATTGTCCTAGACTCCAGTGATACTGTCCATTAGTAATACGAGAAGGCAAGTTCTGAAATAATCAAATCTAGGTTTCACAGTGGAATTCCTAGTGGTTATATTTGTGGATTCATGTTTCGATTATAGTTGAAATGGTGGGAGCTTCTGATGTACTAAAATTTCTGCCCCATTTCTAAACCAACTGTGTTAGAAATTTGATAACAGAAAATATTGGAGCAGACTCCATCCTAAGTGGTTGATGAGCTCCAGTAACCAAATAGAAATTGTTTTCACTTGTGTTGAGACAAGGCCTTGTTGTTTTAGGTTACCAGAGTGTAAGTCTTAGTGGAATATTCTTGTCCTGTCTGAAGACTTAAATTGGGATCTGGCTAGAATATGTTCAGTCAGAAAAGTCAGTCAATCAAAAGACAACCATATCATATAACAAAACTAAAAAGAACAAACAGGTTAATTAACAATCAGTTCATAAAAAAGGTTAACATTAGGCATTTATTAGCTGGCTAAGTACCAGTAAATGCAAAGACAGATGTATGTGTTTAGCATCACATTTTGAAGGTGTCCACAGATAGGTTTTCTATCACTGAAAAGCACTGAATTCTGCAACGGTAATGAAGTAAAACCAAATGCTTTTGTTTTAGATATATGACCAGCAAGATCAGTAACACATAAATACAGATTTTGATGGCAAATAGGGGACCATAGATATAATCTGATTATTGACACCAGCTATTTGATAAGCTATACACACTGGTTAACATGCAGCTTATTTTTCATAATATTTCATATGCATGCTTCATATAAATCAAATGAATGTTTTGTCCTATCTCTTCTAGAACACTGATCTTATTATTTGCCACTCTTTCTACAAAGAAGTGCATCACTTTATTGGCTCTCAGTTATCTACACTATAAATTCAAAATGTGTCTACCTGCTGTCATAACTCTTTTTTGAAAGATAGTGTTCAATTTGCATTGTGCTTGCAATGGGTGAGTGGCTTGTGAAGTCATGAAGGTATGACTACAAAAGACTTGCAGGCAAATTAATCCCTGGGTTTGCAAGGCAAAGCAAATCAGCGATGTGATTCTGAAGGAAGATTCCAGTATATTAGTAGACTGTACAGTCACACAACAGCAATATGATGTGAACATATCCTGATATTCCAGATACATACCTCATCATAGCATACTGCTATCCTTGCAGCCCCAAATACAGAGTAATATATTATTTCAGGCAAAAGAACACAAGGGCATAGATCAGGCAACGCATTATGCAAAGGTATCAGAGCTTTATATTCAGACTGAAAAGTAGGATTTGATGGGTAGTAACTAAATTGTGCACCTGTCAATGGACAACTCATAAAGAACGCAGTTATTCCACAAAGGAAACTAAAACTCAGTCCCATAACCACTGAGTTCTACAATTAACATTAAGATTTGCCTCTCTAGTTAAACTGTACTCATAGCTATTGCATTTACAGGAAGACTCTGAATGAAAATAAAGGCTATTACATTGCACAAGCAAAACTGGTAAGTCTTAACTATAATATTATTTTCCTACTACCAATACAGGAACAGTGGAGCTTAAGCTGTATCCAAATTGCTTGTATACGTCGAAAGTACTGATAAAGAGTGACATTTAATCTGCTCATACTTATTTCTAATTTTAACTCCTGTAAGAAATATGTGGCAAGTGTGATATGGGCTGGCAGTACACAAGCTGGGCATTGACAAGTCATATGTCTAGGTAAAGAATTGTGGTGGCAATTCACACCTCTGCCATACATCTAATACTCTGGGGACAATGAAAACACAAAGCACTAGGCACTAAGAAACAAGTATTCTTCCTAGCATGAAACTTCATCTAGAGTTCCTAATTTCTCTCTTTTTAAGTAGATATGCAGAAAAAAGGTAGTATACTTAGCCAGTGGTATTCATGTAATTTAAAATGATTAGCCCATCCTAGTTGTTAGACACGCAAGCACACAAGTGCGTGTGCGTACACACACACACACACACACACACACACACACACACACACACACACACACACACACACACACACACACACAAATCCACCTCTCAACTATCCAGATTTTCACAGAATGTCCAGATTTTTGCTTCATATTTATGGTCTTTTCCTCATCAAATTTGTGGTTTTCTGGCAAATCACTGAGGACTGAAGTCAGTACATAATGACATACATGTTTAGATTTCATATCTTTCAGAAAATGCATGCTAACACAACTCTTGTTATTCTATTAACTTTTAAGTTTATAAGAGCAATATTTAAAATCTGTCCCTATTTTTAGGTCATTGTCCCCCAATTATTTTAGGCTTTGTCCAGATTTCTTGTGCTAAGAGGTTGAAAGGTATGCAAAAACACACTTTATGACAGTGGTAGTACTCCCTCATGACAATAAATAGAAAGTGTCACTACAGGTAAAATCTCAACAAAAAGACGGTGCTTTGGCTAATTTTCCTCTGCCAGCTTAACAGCTGACATTTTGGGCTGCATTTCCTTCTCATAAGTAGCTTTTGACTGAAATAGCTGTTGCTTCATAGACCCTCTCCCACTGGGTGACCTTCACTGTTATTACTGGTCTAGCTACCGTACTTAGGATGCAGCAGTCAGAAAAGAAACAAGGTGGCACTTCTACGGCATCATTCTCTATTTGCAGTGTCACGTCTTCTCATATATATTAAGCTATCCACACTAAATTCCCCTTGAAGTGAGTATAATTTGTTCCAGACAAATGTGCAGTAACATTGTCAAACTATATTTATCAATTCTGTTTAATCTGATTAATCCTAATGGGTCAGGACCATTTACAGCGGATACCTGTGAAGTTAAAGGCAAAGGTCATAATGCACAGTCACAGGGTAACAATATAAATTAAGGACAAAACACTCCTATTAGAGGCACTGCAGCCAATGAAGAAGCACACCACAATTATGCCCTCCTTGGCAGGTCACCAAAGTCTGCAGCAAACATTGCCTCTTAACACAGGCTTAATGTAGTAAACTACAGCAAAAACAGAATTATGCTTAAACCTGGTGATTTTTCCCCACAATTATTATAACATTTACTACCGGTTCCCTTAAGACAGTATAAAGCAGCTATGTCTCTGAACACTTCAGCCCTCATCATACCTCTCAACCTGCAGACATTGAAAATGATAAAAAGACACAAAAATATGCACATATAATTAGCATAAAATTTGAATATAAAATAGTGCATAACTATTCCCTCTTCCAGTAGGAATGTGGGATACTTCTCAGAAACACATTAAAAAAGAGGGAGCAATAAAAATGAAGGAAAATATAACCACACTGTCAAAGAGACAACGTAAAATCTGTAGACGTTAATGAACTGTAATGCAAAATTCTACCACAGAAGGTTGTTTATTTTTCCTTCTGAAAAAGGGATACGTAAAATGTGTGTCCTCTTTATTCAAATTATTGGCACTACTAGTATGTTGGTCATGTAGTGTATAGTTTTATATGCACTAGATAGATTTAAAAATCATGGTAAATAGGGAGGATTCAGAGGTAAACCAAGACTGAAAAAAGGGACATATCCCCCAAAATAAGTAAATTTTGTACAACAGAAAACCAGGTCTGTAAATAAGTAAGTTTCCCCAAAATTAGAACAGTTCAGAGGTCTGAAAACCTTTTTAAGTTGAGAACTTAAGTGAATATTCACATTATAAGCACACATTTGCATTTTCTCTTTATCTGTGTGCTTTTTCCTCTCCATTTCCTAACAGTCATTAAGTCCACAATGTCCCAGCTCACAAGGGGCATTATCATTTTGTCATTCAGGCAGCCATCACATCTTTTTCTCTGCCACCTACCCCCTGGCTACACTAACAAGACCTGATGCTCCCAGTGCTGGGTCCTTGAATATGGGACTTACTGTGCATGTTCAGGCCTTGACAGTTACAGCATACACACCAGTTAGTAACCACATTCAGCCTCCGCTGAGTGCCAGTGTCACAGTGACTGAATAAGCTGCCCCCCCCAGGATAAAAGAACTAGTGGCTGCAGATAATTCCACCCCACCCCCACCCCGTCTGTCTCCCCCAGCATCAAGACTGCTAATCAGTCTCAGATCATATGTGTCACAGCCCAGGCCTCATTACTTTGTGCCACAAAACCAGCTCACTTTGTTTTTGCATAAGTGGTGGTGCTGCGGTAGCGTTGTCGCTTCACAGTAAGACGCTGTCCGGTTCGATTCTCAGCTAGAGTGTCTTCTGCGTGGAGACATGCGTGAATGGCCGTACCTTCGTTGAAGGTTGTGTGTCAGGGCTGGTAACTCGGCATGTAAAAATCAACTACCAATCATTAGCGGACCAGAGTTCCGCTGTGGTGACCCCTAACCGGGAAAAGCCGAAAGACACAACAACAACAACAACATTGTATATTTCAGGACATTCATGAAGATATTTACTCTTCTAACTGTAGGCAGAGTCAGTGTTACTGAAAGCTTCAGCATCTTTCTAGAGGTGGTGATTAGTCAAGGAGGATGGCAAGAGACATTGTGGATGCTAGCTAATGTAACCATGTTTACTAGGAAATTACACATTTTCAGTCATTAAAAATAATAATGACTTCCTGAGATCTTTCATTCATTTTACAGTACCTGCTTTAAGCTGTACTGAGTCATGACAGAGATGGAGCAAATCCCAGTAGGTATCAGGTTTAATGCAGAGAATCACTCCTGGATTGTACACCAACTCCCTACTCAACACACACACAAGCACACTCACACCAATTACATAAACCTACAAGCAATACAGAGAATTGCAAATTCATCTGTGAGCATGTTTTAAGGGTGTGGGAGGAAACTAAACACCCCTGTGAAAACCCATGCAGACAGAGAGAGAGAAACAGGACAAGCTGATTCCACAAAAAAGGCAACAAACTTAGAAACTAATCAGAGAATCATGTGATAATGTTATATTACATATTACTCAGTATAGTATCAAGGGTGCCCACAGGCAGGTGCAAGGGGGTGCACATGCACCCCTGAGACTGGCTGTCCAGGAGATTAATTTTCTTGTAATTAAAAAAAATATATTTTTTAAGGGTGTTCTTCTTTAAGAATGCCCTTTGCGTCCAGTCCAACAGACACTTCTGTGCGACCGATGGTTTAAGTCTTCATCTTCCGTGCCTGTGTGGAATTTGAATTCCAGAAGACGTTTGGACTGTAGATTAATGTACATTTGAGAGGTAGATTGTGTGTGTGTGTGTGTGTGTGTGTGTGTGTGTGTGTGTGTGTGTGTGTGTGTGTGTGTGTGTGTGTGTGTGTGTGCGAGTAAGAGGGGGGTAGGAGTGTGTGTAAGAGGGGGAGGCCATACCTCACAATTATCCAGATGTTTGCCTCATATTTTCAGTTTGTTTCTCATAAAATTGTGTTTTTTCTGCCAAATCATTGAGGACTGAAGTCAGAAAATAATGGCAGACATTTGAGTTTTAGACTTCATATCTCGAGAAGATGTATACTAATGCAAACCTTGTTGTTCTATCCACTTTCTAAGGAGGCAGGGGATGTATGTGTGTGTCATACTTCTCAACTGTACAGATTTTCATAGAATGTCCAGATCTTTGCCTTATATATTTGATCTGTTCTTCATAATTTTTTCTGACAAATCACTGGGGTGAGCTAATGATTAAAGTTACTAAATAATGACATATTTGAGTTTCAGACGTTATATCCTTTAGCAAATGCATTCTAACACAAATCTTGTTATTCTAGCAACTTTCTAAATGTGTCCCTAGTTTTGGGCCTTTGTCCCCAAAAGTGTGTGTGTGTGTGTGTGTGTGTGTGTGTGTGTGTGTGTGTGTGTGTGTGTGTGTGTGTGTGTGTGTGTGTGCGAGTAAGAGGGGGGTAGGAGTGTGTGTAAGAGGGGGAGGCCATACCTCACAATTATCCAGATGTTTGCCTCATATTTTCAGTTTGTTTCTCATAAAATTGTGTTTTTTCTGCCAAATCATTGAGGACTGAAGTCAGAAAATAATTGCAGACATTTGAGTTTTAGACTTCATATCCCGAGAAGATGTATACTAATGCAAACCTTGTTGTTCTATCCACTTTCTAAGGAGGCAGGGGATGTATGTGTGTGTCATACTTCTCAACTGTACAGATTTTCATAGAATGTCCAGATCTTTGCCTTATATATTTGATCTGTTCTTCATAATTTTTTCTGACAAATCACTGGGGTGAGCTAATGATTAAAGTTACTAAATAATGACATATTTGAGTTTCAGACGTTATATCCTTTAGCAAATGCATTCTAACACAAATCTTGTTATTCTAGCAACTTTCTAAATGTGTCCCTAGTTTTGGGCCTTTGTCCCCAAAAGTGTGTGTGTGTGTGTGTGTGTGTGTGTGTGTGTGTGTGTGTGTGTGTGTGTGTGTGTGTGTGTGTGTGTATAAGAGGGAAGTAGCATATGCCTCAGCTGTCCAGGTTTTTGTAAAATGTCCAGCTTTTTGCCCCATATTCTTCCTAAAAAGGTTTGAAGTTTCTAAATAATAACAGACTTTTTTTTTTGTTTTAGATATCATATCCTTTAGAAAAATGCATACTAACACAACTTCTGTTATTCTAGGAACTTTCTAAGTTCATGAGAGCAATATTTATAATCTGTCCCTCTTTGTTTTAGGCTTTGTCCATACTTTTTGCACTAAGAGGTTGAGGTGTGTGTGTGTGTGTGTGTGTGTGTGTGTGTGTGTGTGTGTGTGTGTGTGTGTGTGTGTGTGTGTGTGTGTGTAAGAGGGAAGTAACATATGCCTCAGCTGTCCAAGTTTTTTCAAAATGTCCAGATTTTTGCCCCATATTCTTCCTAAAGAGGATTGAAGTTGCTAAATACTAACAGACATCTTTTTTGTTTTAGACATCATATCCTTTGGAAAAATGCATACTAACACAAATCATGTTATTCTAGGAACTTTTGTATCACATTTCTGCTTCCTTTATGATTTTCATGAATGCGAGATCCATGGTGCAGACTTCAGATGGATAAAGCCCTAACTGTAACCCAGGTAACCCAGGTTTGACCTATGATCCAGGCAATGGATAAGCTGGCAGTGGAGGTGAAAATTAGTGACTGTGATTGGCTTGCCAATCTTGAGGGAAGGGAAGGGAAGAAGTCTAATCACTGTAATGCTGACACTCCAGTACAGAGTGGCTGTATGGCATAAAGTAGTGCTTGGAAATGTGTGTTTTGCTTTGCCAAAAGTGTGACAGTAGTGTCTTTGGTACACACATCGATGCTTGCATCCATGCATGTTCTTGGGGAGGTACTACATGGACATCAGCTTCCATAGGAGGAGGTCATGATGAATAGAAACATCTCTGGTCTCTGCACCACTGATGATGTTGCCATACGGGTGAGCTTTTCAAGAAGATCTGTACCTGGGGCAGTTAGAATCTGTTGTTAAACACTGATGTCCACAATGTGGAGTAATGAGGATAAAGGTATACCCTCGGCCTCAGGCCACTGGGCTAAGGCTATGCCTTACAAAGGGAACAGGGTGGTGTGACAAGATGCAACATGACACAAAGTGGAATCATGTCAATAGTTTGAGCACTCTTTAAGCAAATGTTAACAGTCCAAAGTCAACTCACTGAAATACCTTTCAGCAACAGTGGAGCTTTCTCTTTTCTTCACTGTTGTGTGACCTCAGAGTAGGTAGGGGGGTTTGGGGGGATGAGTGTGTCACAATACATGAAGGCGCAGGGGGAATGCAATCCCCCCCTGCAAAAACAAGCCTTACTTTGATAGTCACTGAAAGTGGTTTCAGCAAGTTAATTTCACAGTATAGGCATTCTGTGAAATCAGTTATTATTTTATCAACATGATTTTCACAAAGTACTTTTACACCTGCCGGAATAAAGCCAGCTCTTATCCCAGGAAATGGATGGTCTCCTGCTGTCTGTGGGAATGTATGAGCTGAAGACTTATAGTGGGGGTGGGGTTGCTGGTGGTTTGCAAGCAGATATGTCAAAAGCATATAAAATTTAACTTTAAGGAATAGTTTGGCTGAAAAATAGCATATTTAACTTTTTTTCATTTTAAACAAAAAAGAAAGTGCTTGCTTTCACTATGTAGTGCACTGGTGTATTATACATACAAAAGTACTAGGCTGCCTTTGTAGGCCATTTTAAGCCTAGCCAATTATTCCATCTGAGAATCAACCCCTGCACCTTATGTGTGCAAGGTAAACCCCTTAACCATTATGCCAACCTCCCAGTTCCATTAGTGGAATGTATTAAAATGCTGTGCAGCATATCCATTTGTCTACAAAGCGACAGACTATAACTCAGTGATTATTTTAGATGCAACAACACTAGAGCAGAATTGAGAAGTATGGCAACTGTTAAGAACACAATGATATGTAATATCCCCACTCAGGGAAACATTTACAAATGGTGGGCTGACAAACATCCATTCTCTGCTGCAATTCTAAATAATTTCGTAGTGAAAGAACTGCACATGTCACAGCACACTGAGACTCTATAGTATTCCTTTGTAGGAAAATTCATTCGTAGAGAGACAGAGCAATGAAGCATTATGTATGCAAGTGATAAAGGTTTTGTAGGAGCCACAGAATAGCTTTGGCAAGTAATATCAAAACAATTATGTTAACTAACAAAAACAAACACTGCAAAGGTGTTAAGTAAAATGAAGGCTAAAGACTTCTATAAAAAATATAATAAGACTGAATGAACCATCTAATAATCATAAATACTTGGGCGTTCATTCTCATAGTAAATTACAGATCATACCAGAGATGATAGTGCAGCACTGCAGAAGGGAAGTACCAAACAGGCTGCCCTACATGATTTTCCAAACATCAACTAATATACAAGGACATGGGCCTAGCCATGAAAAGACTGCTAGAGAAGGCATGCCAACAAAGCAAAGCACAGTGAAACTAAAATAAGTACAAATCTTTATTTAAATATGTTAGGAAGTTAAGAAGTAACAATCAAGTTCAGAGCTATTCTGCAGTAAAACTGCCCACTCTGACCCAAATGAAATAGGTAATATCCTAGCTGATAAATTGAGTGCATATTTTTATTCTACCCACAATTATGGCTATTCCAGAAATTCCACAGCCACACCTTCAATTACTGTGGAAAACTACTATGGAACAAGTCCTTTCAGCCCACTCAAAAGCTAAAAATACTTCAGCCATGGGCCCAGATAACATACCAGGTTACCTAATTATCATTACCAAATATGGCCTATCTGAACCCCCTGCTTAACTTCTTTAGTTTAAACCTCCCCACTGGTTACATTCCTGTAGACTAGAAAACAGCCACTGCAATGCCATTACACAATTGTGGCCCAGTCATGGACTTTGGTAAATATAGACCCATTAGTCTCACTAGCCTCATGTATAACTGAATGGATTATCACAGATCTCATTTAATCTTGATATTGAAAATCTCTTCACCCTGGACCCTCATCAATTCAGCTTAGTCAGAAGAAGGTCCTACCTCTTTAACCTCATTAATGGCTTAGAAGAAAATCACTGAAGTACTGGATAGTGGCTATGCAGTATACAGTATACATGTGGACCTGGCCAAGGCCATTGATACTATTCCCCATGAAGGCATTATGGACATACTTACAAATCTGAAGAATGCAAATCCTTACATTGTGCAGTGGATAACTAACTGATTGACAAAATGTGAGTTTACAGTCACAGCTACCACTTTTGACAGCAACATGAAATTTGCACTTGGTGTACCATAGGGCTCTGTGTTGTATCCCTCTTGTATTTGACATCTATTTCTCAGAATTTCTCTCCAACTCTCCTGGCCTATGGTTACCTAAGTTTGCAGATGACTGTAAGTTGGGTGTTGTTATTCAGTATTCACAATTGCTCCAATGTGGAATAGACCTTGTTAAAAATTTGTACATGGTAATGGTCTCAAATTAAACATGAAAAAATTTAGTATAGTTACCTTTGGTTAACAAAAATTGTCCTATACACATAGACGACACACTCTTCCCATTAGACAGCTGTAAGGGATCCAAGCACTCTTGTTGATAATTTGTTTCCTTTTGACCATCATGTCTCTGTAGTGTTTCAGAAAGCCTTCTTTCTGGCTCACCTAATATCCAAATGCATCTTCTCTAGATCCAAAGTCATTTTAATTTCCCTTTATTCGTGTTTCATCAGACCTATTGTTGAATACAATACCCCTTTCAGCATGTATTTGTTTAAAACAGGATTAAATTAGATATTAGAAGGTACAAAATCATGAGTATCTTTTAAGAGACACATAAGTATCGAACATCCTCTTGAGCGAATGGCCACATCATTGATTTCTTTCCAAGGGAAAGAAATTGGTTGGCCGTTATTTTAAGTCTGCCCTTTTCTCCACTGTAGTGTGATCGCAGAGTTAGTATATTTATTTAGGGGGGTGTGGGGGCAAAGCCCCCCACTTAATAGTGTTTGTTATATAGTATTGTGGGTTGTTGGACTACCGATTTCTTTCCCTTGGAAAGAAATCAATGATGTGGATGTTCGGCGAAGAGGATGCTCCACAATTATGTGTCGATGAATGGGTATTCATGATTGTGTATCTTCAAGGTTATAATATAGACCCATTTAAAACTATCATTCAACTTGACAGATCTTGGATTCCTACCTAAAAGATCAGTGGCCTCAAAAATCTTATTTATTGGCAGCGTTTTTTATGTACTCAGTGTCTCATACTCCTCTGAGGGGAAGTCTTTCAAGTCACAAGAAATTTAATGTTTAAAACAACTTACATTTATTCTTTGACTGCCTGTTCCTTCAAAGAGCAAATTGTTCCTCAAATACCTGGCTAAAAGAGCTAAATCTTCATCAGTAGATAAATAATACATGATGGCATGACAGATTCACACTCTAATGTATCCCTCACCTTTGGAACAAACTTCCACTACATGTCAAACAGAGTAGCATCCTTGCTATCTGCAAGGTAAACTGACATAATTTGATGGGTAGCCTCCAATTCGCCTCATTGAGGGTGGATGAAACTTTTGAATATGGGATATTGGCTAGGCTTATAATGGTCTACAGACTGATTGCGTAGTACTTGTCTGTGAACCTATGAACAGGTCATTCATATTGTGTGTTGTGCACACATTGCCAAAGCATGGAAAACAAGTCAGTCAAAGCAAACAAAAGAAAGACAGTCAAAGATTAAAGGTGAAAAGACGCAAATGTGTAATAATTCACATAATCAGTAGCAAATGTAACATAAAGTAGCAACATGCAGACTTATCTGCAAATGTTTGCACTAAGTAAAACCATTAAAAAAATCCCAGAATACCAGAGTCACATGCCTGCACAAAAATGTGAAGTTACAATAACAGTGCATGACTTGGAGATATTCAAGCTATCCAATCCTATGAAATAAAAGAAAATGGCATATGTGAAGTAGGGTAGATAACACTGATGACTCCTGGAAACCCCAAAATATGCATCAAGTTAATGGGAAACACACAAAAACAAATGCTGAATAAAACATGTGCAATAAAAGAGAAACTGTTATACAGACATAAACTGAAAACCTGTCTGGCATGAAACAGGTAACAAGCAAAAATGCCAAAATTGCATGCAAGGTTAAAATCATAGCTGAACATGGAATACCTGCCTAGAAGACGAAAAAAGGATGAAAAGCAAGGCTCAAAGGATTGGAGAGGTCCACAACACTAATGGTTTTATTATAAAATAGTAAGTCTTGTTTTTCTGAGAGTAAATACATTCTAAAGGTAATGTCTACACTTACATAACATGGCAAATATAAGCCATCATAAAGGGGCACAAAATTCAAAAGGGTGCACTTTTTGAGGGCATAGGTGTCACCACACCATTTCCCCTGATTTCTAAATAAACTCAGATGTTGCAAAAATTTGGAAACTCAGTGTATAAAATAAGTTACATTTTCTCTTTACTCTGGGTTTGCCAACCTCCGATTCAGTATTCATCATACAATAGCATACTAGACCCTAATAATTCATTTCTCAGCAATGCAAAATGTGCACAATACGTTTAGTGTTAACTAATCAACACATAAGAAAGCTTAATATTCCAAATGAGATTATACCTATGATGTGTCACCTCCACTGAATGATATGATGCAGTCCACCATGCCCCTGCACGGAGGGAGCAGGAGATCTTCCTCATTCTGCACAACCGATGGGAGGCACACATTTTTTTAAGTTAAGTGCCAGGAACAACTGACTGTAAAACTAAGAAGGCATACAGACATCTACAAAACTCAGAAACAAGTGCACTGTAGATCTGCCAATCCAAAATAGATGAGTGTCATAGAGAGGCAAACAGCTTTTTTGCAGTGACAACAGCACCCCTCATGATGTGCCTCTTCGAATGAATTATGTGGAGCAGGTTACAGTGTCACTATAGAAGGAGCAGGTACTATGGAGGGAAGAAGACAGACTCTTAGGCATGTGGCATGTGACATTTTGTTAGGTGCAATTAGGATCTGGTTCTAAATCTAAGAAGGTAGGTGAGTATAAGCATAACTACAAAGCAGATGCATTACAGATTTAATGAACTAAAGAGAAAGCAGCCTGAACAGCTGAATCAGTTCAGGGAGCATGAGTCAAACACTGTAAAAATGAAATCAATCTCAGCTCTGTGGCATATAGGAATAAAGCCCTCACTATGACAAGATGACCCAGCTGCTGATACCAGCTCCCCATGTAGGATGAAGGAGACAGTCTGGTTTGGTCTGATACCATCTTTCTCTGTGAAGAAGGACATATGGGTTAGGGATGTATGTTTGGCTCTGCCAAGTTATTTTAAGCAGCATCCTTCAGGGGAGGGATATTTTTTCACTGTGAAGGGAAACAATGGCAGGCCATTGCAAAACTGAGACTGCATATCAGTTGCCTATAGATGGGGATATAGACCATTACCAGATAACACCAATGTCTGCTTGTATGATGGTCTCCAGTGACTTTGTCTTGCAGCAAGGGGGAATGTATGGATCGCTCGATCATAGGATGTCTGATGAAAGGCAAAAAGCAGGGATGAAAAAATTGCTGAACCTTACAGACCAGCATAAAAACATGAAAAAAAATGCAGACTTTACAGTCTAAAAAAAAAAAATTAGCAATATTCTACTGTCAGTTGCATAAGCACTGCATGACCAACAGCCACATGGCACATTGTATTCCACAAACATCCACATAAAGAAGACACTGTGCACTGAACTCTACCCACAGATCAGTAAAGACTTTTCTGTGATGAGGCCAGAATCAGATATACAATGGCTGAATCAGAAAAGCATAACATACTATGTAATCCTGTGTGTAGCAAGGCTGTGCATTTCATTATATTAGAGCAATTAACAGACTGATTAACACTACAGTAGTAAGAAAGCTTCAGTCTGTAGCACTACACCAGCCTTGTTAGCAAAGGCTGCATACATATATGGCTGCCAGGGGAACAGCTAATACTTACTACCAGAATAGAAATAAGGTGGTAGAGTGATTCAAAGTTCTACAGTGCTATTTGAGCAGCAAAGGAAAAAAGTGAATGCCATCTTTCAATAGAATATGCCAGTTATGCCTGTGTTAGACGTGTTGCAAGGCTGTGTGTGTGTGTGTGTGTGTGTGTGTGTGTGTGTGTGTGTGTGTGTGTGTGTGCGTGCGTGCGTGCGTGCGTGCGTGCGTGTGTGTGTGTGTGTGTGTGTGTGTGTGTGTAGATAACTGTGCTACTGCATTGTGTAGGTTGGTAGTGAGAGTACCAGCACAGTTACCTGTAACTTCATTGTGTTTGATTCAGAGACATTATAATGAGCCATTAATGACATGCTGCTCCAAGTGACTTTATCTTGTCTTGCATGAATCCCACTATATTGCCATCATGATATTCAACACTGCAGCATTGCCCAAATTGTATTGATGGAGAATTTTTTTTATGATGCCTAGCCAAAGTTCAGTATTTCAAACATCACAGAATTTACAAATTAGATATAAATTCATATATGCTTTCAAGATGGAAACAAAGATTGCAGAGTCAGCAATACACAAGTAATACTAGAATCTCCCAGCCCTCCCAACTAGCATCATTGTGCAACTCCAAGAAAAATGCCACTGTTATTTTCAGCTTGCCATATCATCAAACCATTTCCCCTTCATTCACAAACCTGTGCCCCTCAACCAGTCTTCCCCAATACATGAATAGTTGTACTTGCATCTCCCAGGCATATATATATATAGTTTTGTGACACCGCTCACCCCCAACATCTATAATTCTAATATAACTTTATGATAGCCATGTACACCCCCCCCCCACACACACACACACACACATATATATATATATATATATATATATATATATATATATATGGGTCTAGGACTATTCACTGAAAGCACATTCACTGAAAGTCAAATGACTGTGCACAAATCACTGAAAGCTCAATTCACTGAAAACACATTTCACTGAAAGTTATATATGGTCTTTTCCCCACTGTTGTGCGACCCTGGAGTTAGTTAGTATATATAGTAAGTGGGGTGGAGGGCACTGCCCCCTCCCACATCAGGGGGTGTGGGGGGCATAGCACCCCACATATTTTGGATATATATTAAGTTCAGAAAATAGTAGTTCATTGGAATTGCAAGTATCCATGTATATAGTTCAAAATATTTAAAATAGGTGGGGGACTACGCCCCCAACACCCCCCTTACTATATATACTAACTCCAGGGTCACACAACAGTGGGAAAAGGCCATATATAACTTTCAGTGAAATGTGTTTCAGTGAATTGTGTTTTCAGTGAATTGAGCTTTCAATGAATTGTGCACAGTCAAATGTGTTTCAGTGAAATGTGCTTTCAGTGAATAGTCCTAGACGCATATATATATATATATATATATATATATATATATATATATATATATATATATATGTGTGTGTGTGTGTGTATAAAATTATCTAAAAATGTTCTTAATACCCCACTTCATAATCACAATTTTAACATTTTCTGCCCTACCAAATTCCTTCCCTCACCTCCATTTCATTAAATTTCTATGCACTAATGTTCTATTATCTATATGATATCTATATGATAAACACACTAATGTACCTCTTCATGTGCTCAGTATTCAAGATCTGCTACTGCATAAGTATATTTTATACTGTAGTAATTGCCTCTATTTTTATATGAGTATAATGTAATACCAAATGTATGTGTATTTGTTAATGTATATTTTTAATATCTGTTTAATTACGTTACTGAATGTCTGTTTAAAATTGTTTGTAATATGTTGGACCTTTTCTCCTCAGGCCTCCACTGAAAAGGCATTTTTGACTAAACTCAGTCAGATAAACACAGTAAACAAAAACAAAATAAAATAAGATCTTGTTACATAGACAGGCAATACCAAGTTGTAGAGTGAAAATGATGCACATGCTGTTAATTAGAACCCATTTCAGGGGCCAGCATATTGCTGAATAACACATGAAATAAAGGGAATCATCTACCAGCATTCCCAAAAAATGTAACCTTCCATACTTCCCTGCCTCAACTCTTCCAGTGACCTAGCAGGAGATAACCCCAGTCCCCCTGGACATAGTCAAAGCTTTATTTCTCTACTTTTTTATTTATTTTTGCTTTATTTATCATTTATTTTTAGTGCTAGGCTCTTCAGTCTGGTGTTTGCTTCTCCAGTAGCACATTCTAGGCACAAAGAATAAGACTTGATAAGAAAAATTACTATACTAGCTTACAAGCTAAATACCAAAATAATCCCCAAAAATTAATGACCACTTTAAATAAAATACTACAACCAGGTCAAACTAAGACCCCTCAACCAACAGCAAGTAACCCGTAGAATGTATTGCTACCCAGTTTAATAAATATTTCATTGACTCCATCAAGATCCTTACTAACCAAAACTTCCCATCACTGTCCATCAACCTAACCTCTCTACTAGATAATAACAACAAATTCTCCTTAAAACCAGTCCCAACACACAACATACACAAATACTTGCTCAGGCTAAAACCCACAACCCTGGCAGCTGACAACCTACTCTCAACAAACTTAAAAATAGCAGCTGAAGCAATCTCCTATACAGTTTCCCTACTAATTAACTGTTCCATATCCGAGCAATGCATCCCCACTCTCTGGAAAATTGCTCACATCATACCCCTACACAAAGGAGGACCCTCCACCGACTTCTCTAACTATCGGCCCATAGCAATCCTATCCCCTCTATCAAAAATCCTTGAAAGGTGTGTTCACACCCAAACATTTAACCATCTCCTAGACAATAAATTACTTACAAATACTCAGCATGGCTTTCGCCCCTACCATAGTACTACCACAGCCATTATTAGCTTCACTAACACCATCAGTCAACTTAGAAATAAAGGTGAGCTAGTATCAGCAATCTTTTTAGACTTATCAAAAGCCTTCGATACAGTGTCTCATAACAAACTGCTGACGGCCTTGTCCAAACTGAACCGAAGCTACTCCACTCTAGCCTGGTTTCAGAACTACCTCATAGATCGGCAACAAGCAGTACGATGGAACAAAGCTCTTTCTCTCTTACTACCAGTGACTATCGGTGTGCCTCAGGGGTTTATTCTTGACCCCCACCTTTTTAACCTGTTTACAAATAATCTCCATAATGCTACAACTCTAGCCACCCTTACATAGTATGCAGATGACTCCACTGTCATATGTTCTGTGCCAACTCTACCTGAACTACAAAACTTAACCCAAATATCCTTCAATGCTATTGAATCATGGTTGGCAGATGCACAATTAATCTTAAATCCAAATAAAACTAAACTCATGCTCTTCCACTCCACTAAATTCAAAACCCAATCCACTTACTTCAACATCACATCCAGTAATAAGACTTTGATTGAACCAGTAGCATCCACCCAACTTCTCAGTGTTGTTATTTATCAAAATCTGAAGTTCAACTTACACATTGCTCAGACTTTAAAAAAATTACACAAGAAAATAGGTACCTTATACAGATGCAAAAACTACCTAACCACAAACTCGAGAATAACCACAGCCAGAACTCATCTTCTGTCAACTTTATTATACGCCTCACCCATCCTTACCAACCTCTCCAAATCAGACCTAAGCAAGCTAGATGCCTGCTATAATAAGATAGCTAAATTTGCCACTAGCTGTCCTCCTAGAACCCATCGTTGTAAGGCCCTAAAACAACAATCTTGATTAGAACTACCCCACCAACTCATTCTCATGCAACTCTCTACTGTCCACCAAATGTACTATAAGCCTGATAAAACACCAGCTCTACAAGGCCTCCTCAATCACCCAACAAGCTGTCCAATGGAAAACATCAACATCCCCTTTCCTTCCCACACCCACAGGTGTCCCACAAGGTTCTGTTCTTGGCCCTCTTCTCTTCAACCTATTCAATAACAACTTTCACCAATCCATCCCAGACTCATCTATCATCCAATATGCAGATGACTCAGCAATCATCTGCTTAGCCTTCTACCCCTCCAAGCTCCTAGCAAAAACCCAACTAGCCTTCTCCAAAACAGAAACTTGGATGCAGTCTAACCATCTGGCATTAAATGCAAATAAAACCAAACTAATGTTTTTTTCCCCTACCAAAAACTCCATTGACAAATCCACATTCACCATACAGAGCCAAAACATCCTCCTTGAAATTGTTCCCAACACCAAGCTTCTTGGCATCATTATTGATGAAGAACTAAAATTTGACACCCACATCCACTCCACAAACAAGAAAATCCACCAAAAGTTAGGTCTCTTCTACAGGCACAACCTCTTCCTAATTCCCTCTACCCGTCAAACTCTTGCATCCACCTTCCTACTCCCCTCCCTTATGTATTGTGCCCCTCTTTTCACCAATCTCCATCTTGGCCTTCGGTCCAAACTTGAATCCTGCTACCACAAGATCTCCAAATCTGCAAACAATTCAAAAAACTCATCCCACCACTGCCACTCCTTTCTCACCCTCAACTGGCTTGAACTACCCAACTACCTCAGTTACCTACAACACACCATTGCCCACAAGCTCATCTTTCAACCGGCCAGTTCTCACTACTTCCTTAAAACCTTACATTTCCAACCGCTTATTCAGATCCAAAAACCAAAATCTCCTTCAGGTCCACAAACCTGCACGGTCTCCAGGCCATCCACTGCTGTACCACTCCTTAGCTAAACAGTGGAACTCTCTCCCCACACACCTACGCAACCTACCTAACCATACAAATTTCATATCTCAGCTACTCTCTCATCTTTCTTCCAAATGGGAATGCCCTTGCCACGCTCCAACTTAACCCCCCCCCTCATTCCACCTTGTACTGACGCATCCAACTACCTCTACTATTACTTCATCCCACCCAAAACAATCCCTCCCCTACTAAAAACTAATTTTCTCTCTAATATCTATTGTGCTATACTCTCCAATCTCAGATATACTATTACTCTCTCCATGCATAATATTTTCCTAACCTACTAATGGCTAGTAGCTATATATTTTGAAATGTTAAACCTACAACTGAGTTTATAACAAAAATATTCCCTTTATGTAAATGTTGAAACTTCTGTATTGACTTATGTCTTTTCATTTTCGTAACATTGTGACAAGCCAATTGCAAATATCATGGAGCTTATCTGTAAATGTTTAATTAACTGTATGAACTATGTTCTTTTGTAACATGTGAAATGTAACTTGCAATTATTGTGGAGCTTTTCTCCCCTGGCCTCCATTCTTCTTGGCCCAATGGCCTTCCCCGGTCATCAAACTTAAATAAATAAATATAAGTACCCATCCACTAAGATCCACTAATAAAGCTCTAATTGAAGTAACCAGGAGTAAAAATAGCTCAGGTGACTCTCTATACACCTACTATATTGTTAAACTGTGGAATGCCTTACCACTTGAAATTAGAACTATAACTAGCTTAAAAAACTTCAAGCATCGCATTAAAGCCCACCTCATCAATTCCTGGACTTGTACATGTCCTGGGCATGGGTAGCCCAAACCATGGAACTAGCTGATTTAAAAAATTAATTGCATATGTAATGAGCATTGAATTTAAGCCATATGACTACCTTATGTTGTTTTTTTTTCTTTCTCACTGTTAATATCTACCAGATTTTAAGTCTTCAGTTTGCTATGCTACCTTTATACAAGACTTCTTCTTTCGGCTGCTCCCGTTACGGGTCGCCACAGCGGATCATCTGTTTCTATTTCTTCCTGTCCTCTGCATCCTGCTCTGTCACACCAACCACCTGCATGTCCTCTCTCACCATAACCATAAACCTTATCTTAGGCCTTCATCTTTTCCGGTTACCTGGCAGCTTCATCCTTAGCATCTTTTTCCCAATATACTCTGCATCCCTCCTCAACACATGTCCAAACCAACATAATCTTGCCTCTCTGGCTTTGTGTCTAAACCTTCCAACCTGGGATGACCCTCTAATATACTTATTCCGAATCCTGTCCACCCTCGTCACACCCAGTGCAAATCTTAACATCTTTAACTCTGCCACTTCCAGCTCTGACTCCTGCCTTTTTGTCAGTGCCACTGTCTTCAACCCATATAACATAGCTGGTCTAACTACCCTCTTGTAGACCTTCCCTTTCACTCTTACTGGTACTTATCTGTCACAAATCACTCCTGATGCTCTTCTCCACCCACTCCATCCTGCCTGTACTCTCTTCTTCACCTCTCTTCCACACTCACCATTACTCTGAACTGTTGATCCCAAGTATTTAAACTCATCCACCTTTGCCATCTCTACTCCCTGCATCCTCACCATTCCTCTATCCTCCCTCTCATTCACACACATATATTCTTAGTCCTGCTGACCTTTATTCCTCTTCTCTCTAGAGCATATCTCCACCTCTCCAGGGTCTCCTCCACCTGTTCCCTACTCTCACTACAGATCACAATGTCATCTGCAAACATCATAGTCCACAGGGACTCCTGTCTGATCTCATCTGTCAACCTGTCCATCACCATTGCAAATAAGAAAGAGCTGAGAGCTGATCCTTGATATAATCCCACCTCCACCTTAAACGCATCAGTCACTCCCAACATAGACTTCACTGCTGTCACACTACTCTCGTACATATCCTGTACCACTCTTACATACTTCTCTGACACTCCTGACTTCCTCATTCAATACCACAACTCCTCTTTAGGCACCCTGTCATATGCTTTCTCTAAGTCCACAAAGACACAATGCAACTCCTTCTGACCTTGTCTGTACTTCTCCATCAACAGTCTCAGAGCAAACATCGCATCTGTAATGCTCTTTCCTGACATGAAACCATACTGCTGATCACTAATCATCACCTCCCTTCTTAACCTAGCTTCCACTACTCTTTCCCATAACTTCATGCTGTGACTGATCAATTTAATCCCTCTGTAGTTACTACAGTTCTGCACATCACCCTTATTCTTAAAAATTGGTATCAAAACACTTTTTCTCCATTCCTCAGGCATCCACTCACTTTCCAAGATTTCATTAAACAATCTAGTTAAAAACTTTGTATACAATGTCACTACCTGCTACTACTGTAAGAACTGTCTTCTAGATGCATTGTTATACAAGATTATTGATCTTGTCTCCCACTTGACCAATTTATTCTGTTCTAGTCTTTTTACCGTTATGAATATCTGTTACTATTGTTTTTCTTTATTGTATTATACAATTTTCTTTCTACTAACAAAATAGTTTACTAACAATGGAGGTTTTCTCCCCGGGCCTCCGCTGAAAAAGGGCTTTATGCCCAGTTGGACTCTCCCGGTAAACAAATGTAAAATAAAAATAAACTTTCAAACATAAATGGATCAGACATTTTGTGGCTGAGTTTCTCACTGTCATTGCTTGAGGGTTTTGTAATGAAGTCTTAAAAAGAACTGCTATAATTTTTATATACAATAACCAAATTTAACATTTCACAAATATTTCACTGTTATTGTCTGACATGCTGCCTTACTCCAATTTCTTCTCAGGCTGATCTGTGCAGCACTTGTCCAGAATACATCATACTAAGAATGTTGCATCAGAAGTAAATATCTTATACATTTTACCAAGACAAAACAACATTTCTGTGACTATGAGGAAAATCAAAAAAATGACCACTTTTAGGTAGATAGAAGAAATCAACAAGCAAAGTTTACTAAAAAATGAGGAAACTAAGCAGTTCAAATATACTTTTGAACTTTAAAATAAAAAAAGCCAGAAAGTGCTTTCAAACTTCACAGAGTTCTTCTTGAGAATGCTTTGAAAACCATTCTCACAATTCTCACACCTTAATATACCTCTGCTACAAGCATATGGCAAGTCTCATTGATCAATAGTGTCACACACTTGTCCTCTGCACAGAGAAATGCAAGAAGTTCAAGAAATTTATATTCCATGTTATTCAGCACACTGGGGTACATTACAAAAGAAATTAAAATGAACAATTGAAATCTAGAGAAGTGAAATGGCAAACAAGATAAATGCCAAGTGTTAACCCAGGACAGAATGGCTTTATTCATTACATTACTGATGGATGAAGCATAAAATCTTGAACTTCGAATGCCCAAACTTCAACTTGCCGATGATCAGGGTTCCTTCCCAGAAAATCACTTTTGGTGAGTTGTCCCAGAAGTGATTCCCTTTTTAGGGGAATTTTCCCCTTTATCAAGCAAGTGTGACCAGGAAAGTTGGTATATATATATATATATATATATATATATATATATATATATATATATATATATTTTTTTTTTTTCAGCAAGATGTTTTTGGTGAAGGCAGTTCAGGGATACTGATCCTCTGAGCTTTCTCTTTCATCCACTCATAGTGGAGAGGGTTCTATTAATTATGTGTGTTCTTACGGAAGAAAAAAATATATAAAAAATTATTATTATTGATCTATGTATCTGAACTCTGTGAAGTTTGACAGTAATTGCTAGCTGTATTTTTATTTATTTTATTTAATAAAAAGCTCAAACGTATATTTGAGATGCTGAGGTTCCTTAGTTTTTGGTAAAGTGTTGCTTCCATCCATCACCCGTTTTTTCCATTTATGCACAAGCAGTTTGGGTGTCACTTCAACAGTGACAATCATCTAGAGCCAACGTTTACACCATCGGGTGGTTTAGCCCTGCCACCATGGTTCTTCCACACCGCACACTCAGATGCGCACTCATACCTTTGGCCAACTTAGAGTGTTCAATCCACATACTGCATGACTTTGGAATATAGGAGGAACCCAGACATGCAGACTCCAACACAGAAGGCACCCCGGCAGAGAATCAAACTGAGCAACCTCTTGCTGTGAGGTAACAACACTATCCACTGTGCCACTGTGCCAAAGTGCTGTTTAACAGTTCTGTGAATGCAAACTTGATGTCAGCAAAACTTCATGTGCCAAAGGAGACAACTTACTAGATCAAATACAGCAATCATTGCACTGAAATCTCTAAGAATAGAAAAGCAGTCTTAGGCATGATGTTAATGTTAGCTGATTATCCCATTATCACTAAGTTTTGTAAAGTTTTAAAGGGGGATGACATATGGCCTTTTATACTTATATACCACCTGCAGGACTGCACTATCATAGTATGACAAGCTGAACTTATACTTGATTTCCTCTAGGGGTATGGATAACTTCTGCTCAGGCCAAGGTATACAATACATTTTTACTCAAATGTCATCCTAAACTAAATACATAAGTATTTTTGTCATTGGATTTATTTATTCATTTATTTATTCTTTACCCATTTAGTCTCAGTAGGCCTATGAAGTATCTTATCGGAGACCCAAAATGATTAAGCATGCCTCCCTCCCAAATTTAGACTCAAATCCAGTGAAGTACATTACATGAAGATAAAGTGGTGCATGTTTCTTTACACTTGAAATCACAAAATAAATGCATTCTGTAGTTAAGATAATTTCAATGTGTCAGAGCCTTGGCCCTATATTCCTCGGTGCAGTCAGTAGTCCTATAACCAAAAAGTACATATTTTACTTGTTCTGACAGGCATGCACATATTTGAAATTCTGCTGTAAGCTTTCTTAAATTTGTATCAGACCATGCAGTTGTCTGTACAAGACTTAATGCTGCTGTCTTGTCATGTCTTGAAAATTTAATGACTATTTTTTTTCCGTTCATGCTGTCTTTAGCATTTATTTATTTTTTTCCAAACACCTTTATTGAATTATCACTTGTGACATAAGCACAGTTTAAATTCATATAAAAGTAATCACACTATAATTAACATAACAAACATTTTACTTCACATATATTGCTATACATCATATAACCTAAGCAACATTTTATAAATTATTCAATTCCTGCCTTTTCTTGAAACAGTGGAAGGAGTTGTTTGAAGGTAGAGAGAAATTCTGAATAGATTTTTTTTATTGACAATACCCAACACTTGCAAAATTGTGCAGCTTTCAGTTCTTTTCAGAGAAGAAAATACAGTTCATATGTATCAGAGTTGTGACTTCAGGCCTAAAAAGAACATACATTTCTATAAATAGTATTATATGTTGACCTTGATACTGCAGATCTTGGCCATAAGGCCCAACTCCTAAACTTTTTCACTGAAAAGTTTGTCATTGTGCAATAACCTGTGGTCAGTGCATCTAACCAAGACCGGATACTGCAGGAACTCTGCCACAAGACCCAAATCCCAAAAGTTTTCATTGTGAATGTTGTCATTATGCAGTAGCCTGTGGTCACTACATCCAGCCCTGACCCTTATACTGCAGGAGTTTTGTCACAAACCCCAACTGCCAAAAGTTTTCACTCAGAATTGTGTCATTGTGCAGTAGCCTGTACTCACTACATCCAACCATGACCCAATACTGCAAGAGCTCTGCCGCAAGGCCCAACACCTGAACATTTTCAGTGAGAATTCTGTCATTGTGCAATGAAAGCAAGTTTAACATGAATAGCCTTTCTGTGTATTAACTTTAACTAGTAGAATATATTCCTACCCTCACCTTTACCCCAAATATAGACTAACTCTATTTCAATTCAAATCAAAATAAAGTTAAGTGGGAAAATACTCGCCAAAAAACAAGAATCAGTAATATCCCACTCTACTAAAACCCTCATAGGAGGAGACATTTACCATAATCCTGGCTCTGCCTATCACAACCAAGATAAAGACATTTCTCTTCTGCACACTGCTCTAACCCCACCAGAGTCAACCCCCAACCCAGATAACCCAACTTTTACTGCCATAAATATTACAAGCATTAGAAATAAAATTACTGAATTACATGCCTGGATTATCAACCACAAGCCTAATATTCTCACTATAACTGAAACTTGGCTTAAACCCAGCATAAACTACTCCAAAATTACACCCCCAGGCTATAATATCATCTGTAATGACCGTATAAAGAGGAAAAGTGGTGATATTCCTTTAATATTTCCCAACAACTACCACATTTCACCCTACAACAAACCAATACCAAATTTCAATTCAGCAAAGCATCTTACTTTCCTGAAAATAAACAGATATAAACAAGTATGTATCACTGTCCTTTGCATCCCTCCTGCCAACAATATGGCTACACAGGAAGATATTCCACATAGGATATCCATAACAATTCCACAAGAAAATACTACTAGGTGATCTCAATATCAACTGATTAGACATAAAGTCTAACTCCCCTACATCTAAAATGAACTTATATGGTTTCATACAACTAATTAATAGCTCCACACATTATAACAAGATATCAAATTCCTTATTAGTCTGGATTGTAGTATCACTACAGGTACAATGTCAGACTCTGTCAGTGGCCATTTCCCAATCTAGGCAACCAAACATCTCACACATCTATTCAAACAGCACGTTTATAAAACAACGTCCAAGTTTAACCCCAAAATATTCATTACTATCCAATTATCTATTAACTGGAACATCCTAAAATTCCTCGCCTTACATGATGCTGTAAATTAATTCAATACAACTTTCCCAAATGTCCTAAATAAAGCAATCTGGCCATCCAAAAAGATTAGAATACTAATACAGGATAGCGAAAAAGTATGGAAAGAATGATGTAAGTATAAAACACCGTAATATCTGGAAAATGTCAGAATGTTCTGCAGCTGTACTAAAAATCAAATAAACGAAGACAAAAAACTATACTACAACAACATTCAGAACAATAGTAAATACAGCCTTAAAAAAATCTGGTCAGCCATTAAATAAATCATATGTCATCACCAAATATGCAACTCTAACTCCTCTCCCAATAACTTACCTTATCTTATTTCAGAGATGGTATAGCATCCCTAACCAGGGATTCCCCAACATCTAATCTCAGCCCTTTCCAACAGCCACATATCATTACATCCACCTTCACCTTCAAATCTGTGCACACACTCTATATAAAACTACTCTTAAACTGAAACCATGCTTCAGTTAATCACCTTCCAAGCGAGTACCTTAAAATAGCCAATAGCATTGTCTATCCTGTCTCAGTCCTTTTAAATAGGTCAATCCAGGAATCCCACATTCCATCTTTCTGAAAAAAATAACTTTATCCCTCTACAGAGAAGAGGAAATTCAACAGATATTACTAAAATTAGACCTATAGCAATCTCATATGTCTTCTCCAAAATACTTGAAAAATGCACTCAAAAATGATTGCTAAACTATCTTCTGCAGAAAAAGCTCATATCCCACACACACACAACACAGCTTCTGCCCCTCCTGTAGTACTAACAGTGCACTTCCAACCTTTATAGAAAATGTCAGTAAAGCTAGAGTAATGGCAAACTAGTTTCCTCCTTATTTCTAGACTTGTCTAAAGCCTTTGCTTCAAATATTCTCATTAGGTCTCACTCATCCCACCCTTTTATGGTTTAAGAGCTACATGCCCAATAGAGAACAGTCAGCAAACTGGCACTCCATCCTCTCTCCATAACTTCCTGGCACCACTGGTGTACCACAAGGCTGTATCCTTGGTCCTCTCCTCTTTAACATTCACATCAACACCTTCCACACATCCTCAAAGAGGATAGCCCTAATACAATATGAACATGGCTCCACGCTCATATGCACATCTGACAAGTTGGCTCATGTCCAAAAATTTACTCTGGAAGCTTTAACAGCCACTGAAATATGGCTTTGTATCTCAAAACTCATGCTCAATCCACCCGCTAAAAATACTTCTTTTTTTTCCCCAAATCCCTTTCTTATTAAAAAAACAAAAATTAAAATCCTCTCTTAATAATACAACCATTGACATCACTTCTCATAGCAAATTAATAGGAATGATAAACTTAAATTTGACATGCATATACAAAATTGCATACAGAAATAACCAAAAACTAGGAATGCTTTACAGAGCCAAAAACATTCTATCCACCACAACCAAAACTACACTTGTCACAACTTACCTCCCTCTCTACTTTATGGTACTCCCATCCTTACTTAACTCCAAGCATCACAAAAATCAAAATTTGAATAATGCTAATAAAAAGTGGCTAAATTTCCAGCAAATGCCCCTTTCTGAAACCACCATTGTATAGCACTAAAAAGCCTAAACTGGTCAGAACTATCCCATCAACTAACATATACACAGTTTCTTACCTCCTACAAAATTATCCAGCATCCATCTGTTTGTCCAGCACTAAATACCATGCTATACAACTATATTCCCAATTAGTTATTATCATCCAGTGATCAAAAATTCCTCTGTGTCCACAAACCTAACAAATCTACTGGGGATGGACTGTATACATCATGTTGCAAAGGCCTGGAACTCCTTATCTAAATCCATTATGCCAAGACCTTCCATCCAAACCTTTAAAACCTTCTGAAAAACTTCCTAGCCAAAATCTGGCTCTGTTCTTGTTCAACCTCAGGATAAACTATTTCCCTAAGTATGAACAAGTACCTCTTTGTACTTTATACCTTCTTAATCTTCCTTCTGCATTCACTTCCTTACTTCAATTAATTTCCCTCCCCTGACTCTCTTTCTAAATATGCCATAACCTTGTTTTTTTCTCTCACTTCATATTGCAGTTCCTTCTTGTATTATACTAACCTACCTTTAATTTCTCTATATATTAAATTATTGTCATATAAGTTGCATCTATTCTTAACCAATGTTTTCACATCATATCTAACTTTAACAATAAGTGGGAAGGTCACACAGAAAAGCCAATGAATAAAAACTAAATGAAAACTCCAGCCAAGCTGGAACTTCCAATGAGTGACCTCTCAAACCTCTCAAATCAGAGGCACATGGGATATATGCAAATGACCCTTATGAACACTAAGTGTTTCAGCTAATTGGCAATTCTGAATGCCCATGACTTGTTTCATCATTTTAATGGACAATTTCAGGACAATAAAGCCAAACCCCACTAGCTGTGGATATGCATATTTCGGCCTTGTTATGACCTCTTCAGCACAGCACAAGCAGAGTGTTTGACTAAGCATAAGAAACACAGGACTGTTGTACCCAGATGATGTCTATTATCATTAGGATGACTGCAAAATATCCCAAATAACAAACTAAAACAGTGAGTGAGAAGGTCACACAGAAAAGCCAATCAATAAAAACTAAATGAAAACTCCAGTCAAGCTGGAACTTCCAATGAGTGGGCTCTCAAACTACTTAAATCAGAGGCACATGGGATATATGCAAATGACCCTTATGAACACCAGGTGTTTCAGCTAATTGGCGATTCTCAATGCCCATGACTTGTTTCATCATTTTAATGGACAATTTCAGGCCAATAAAGCCAAACCCCACTAGCTGTGGATATGCATATTTCGGCCTTGTTATGACCTCTTCAGCACAGCACAAGCAGAGTGTTTGACTAAGCATAAGAAACACAGGGCTGTTGTACCCTGATGATGTCTATTATCATTAGAATGACTGCAAAATATCCCAAATAACAAACTAAAACAATAAGTGAGGAGGTCACACAGAAAGCCATCAGCTGGGTATAACAGCTCTGTGTTTCTTATACTTAGTCAAACACTCTGTTTGTGCTGTGCTGAGGAGGTCATAACAAGGCCGAAATATGCATATACACTGCTAGTGGAGTTTGGCTTTATTGTCCTGAAATTGTCCATTAAAACAACAAAAAAGTCATGGGTATTCAGAATCGCCAATTAGCCAAAATACCTGGTGTTCATAGGGGTCATTTGCATATTTCCCATGTGCCTCTGATTTAAGAGGTTTGAGAGGTCACTCATTGGAAGTTCCAGCTTGGCTGGAGTTTTCATTTAGTTTTTATTGATTGGCTTTTCTGTGTGACCTTCTCACTCATTGTTTCAGTTTATTTGGGATATTTTTCAGTCTCCCTAATGATAATGGACATCAGCTAGGTATAACAGCCCTGTGTTTCTTATGCTTAGTCAAACACTGTACTTGGGCTGTGCTGATGAGGTCATAACAAGGCTGAAATATGCATATCTACAGTTAGTTAACTTTATTGTCCTGAAATTGTTCATTGAAACAAGTAATGGGCATTCCTAATTGCCAATTAGCTGAAACACCTGGTGTTCATAAGGGTCATTTGCAAATAACATATGTACCTCTGATTTAAGAAGCTTGAAAGGTCACTCATTGGAAGTTCCAGCTTGGCTGGAGTTTTCATTTAGTTTTTACTGATTGGCTTTTCTGTGTGACCTTCTCAGTCATTGTTTTAGTTTGTTTTTTGGGATATTTTGCAGTCACCCTAATGATAATGGACATCAGCTGGGTATAACAGCCCTGTGTTTCTTATGCTTAGTCAAACACTCTGCTTCTGCTGTGCTGATGAGGTCATAAGGCCAAAATATGCATATCCACAGCTAGTGGGGTTTGGCTTTATTGTCCTGAAATTGTCCATTGAAACAATGAAACAAGTAATGGGCATTCATAATCACCAATTAGCTGAAACACCTGGTGGTCATGAGGGTCATTTGCATATATCCCATGTGCCTCTGATTTAAGAGGTTTGAGAAGTCACTCATTGGAAGTTGCAACTTGGCTGGGGTTTTCATTTAGTTTTTACTGATTATATCTGACTTTGTATAATTACTTAAGCTGTAGATATTTCAATATTTTTGTTGAAGATTGTAACCTTATTGTTCTTAAACTGTTTTCTAATACTTTGCAGCTTTTCTCTCCAGGCCTCCACTGAAAATGGGACCTACCCAGTCGGACATTCCCAGTAATTAAATGTGAATAAATAAATACATATGTTATGCTTATAAGTAAAAAAAAAAATTTAAATAAACAAACACGTTATTATGTTATAAGTTAAAAAATGGTGAAACAGAGGGAGAAGGTGCAGTAAAACAAGAACAGCAAGGGATGGTGCAGTTATAATGAAGCCAAGTATAACAAAGTCCATTGATGTGATGTAAGATGATCAAAACTCTTCTATATCAAAGCATTTCAATAGCACAGTAAAGATTTGCTCGTTATGCACAAACCCGACTCGGCTGTTATGGAGGCGCACAGTTTATGAAGTTGCTGACTTCCATGCAGTTGTATGATCATGTATATAGGGGAACAACCCCCCTACACACACACACACACACACACACACACACACACACCACACATACACACACACACACACACACACACACACACACACACACACACACACACACACACACACACACACACACACACACACATACACAAACAGCAGTACATCGTAAATGCCAGTTCATTTGTTTTGGGCCACCACTTTTACAATGGCGATGTTTTAATCTGATGTCTGTCTTCATTATGTAACTTGTGTTGATTTTTTATTCTAACTGGATTTTGCACAGATTTTTTTTAATATCAAGAAAATGCTGTAAACTGGGATTCATTTCCTGACATGAATCTAAACTTCAGTAGGTCAATGATCACTAAAAGAAATGAAAATGAAGAACAATAAATGATCATAGGAAGGAGTCATATAAAAGGTTGATGAGGAATTTACTTACGATAAGTGTCAATAACTTGAAAAATTGGAAAAGAAGTCAGGTAGCGATTTAGAGGTTAAAGGCTAAGAAAATAGTGATGGATTCTTTCAACAGATATGAAATGTCAAAGGGGTTTTGGGAAGTAAAATTAACATTCATAGTTATTTGGTATTGTAGAATGTATAGATGTGGCAGTTTTCTTTAATATGGAATGGCAAGGGAAAGGCTAAAGTAAAGGAAGTAGTCCACCAGAGACTGGGCTGTGGCTATTTAATTATATTTATACTGTAACAGAAATAAAAAGGAATGAAATGTTTGTGCCATGTGTGCTGGAACCATAGGCAAGGGGGTGCTCATGCCCCCCACTTTAAATCAAATGTACCCTGGCTGTACCCCAAGAAAACTAATAATAAGCAAACATGTTCAGCATAAGTCTGTCCAACAGCAATGTGATGATGCAGAATATATATGCATGACATCATCCCATTGGCTGATACAGATTATGTATGCATGACATCATCCCATTGGTTGAGGCTGATATGCTATTTTTCATCTGGTTCTTTTGCCACCTTTGTGACATTTGGAAACTATGACACTAACTGAAAGCCTGATACACAAACTTTATTAGTATTTTATTAATTACAAAAAGGGAAAGCACTATCAGTGAACTTGTTGTGCAACAGACACTACTACCAAGTGGCTAATAGGCAGGTAACCAGATACGGGCAGTGGATATTTTCTGCATTGCTGATGGAGTACTTTAATGGGGTACTTTTCTGCCAAGCAGCTCTGTCTTTATGTAAAATGGAAAAATGGCTCCAAGTCACCAGTTTTAAATTTTAATTGGTACGTAATTAGAGCAATTTAGGGCATTATATATAATAAGAGTAGCACTTGTATTGTTTTATCTGAAGAAGTCTTACATTGAGATGAAAGCGCTCATCTGTTGTTGGATTTACAATAAAATTACATGGAATTATCTTACTGGTGACTTGGAGCCATTTTTCCTGTTTTACGATTGTTGGTTTGGACTTTCTTGGTTGATTTTGTGACTTTTATTGGTTCCAGTGTCTTGCCTGTAGGAACTTTGTGGAATTTGTTCTATACTGGTGCTACTATTATGGAAGGTTCTCCTAGTGACTCTACAATTATCAGACAAGACATTTTGTTTAGTCCGAGTTGCATAACTAAAATGCAACAAGAAGTGTCGAAAGTACGTGAGGAATTGGCCACTTTAAGGGGTGATTTGACCAGGCTTATTGACTTGTTTAGTCAAGTCGAGCCAGTAGAGGGAGCCAACACACTTCGTAATAACCCTGATCGTGCTTCAGCGCTGTTTTTAATGTCATCTCCACGCTCAAGGCCTGAGAGCAATGGTGGTACTAAGGTGAACGCCAGGGACAGCGAACGAAGCAACGGAAGTAAAGTTGGAGGAGTTTTATCATCTCCACACAGTCGGTTTGATGTACAGGTCCCTATTACGGAGCAACAGGACCGGGTGGTGCAACAGATTAATAATAAACCCAAAGGTACTGTTTTTCATGCCCATTTATCTACATAAGGGAAAATGACTAGTTCCAATGCTGTGGAACCTGTGACAGGTTCTTTTTTGGATAATGAACAATCTTTTAGTTTTAAGGATGTTTTGTATAAAAATTTCGAATTTAATGTTTCATTCTCCACTAAGTATTTTCAACGTAACACTGATGGACATGGTTTTAATGAAATGAACGTTCCCACTTTGAAGGACATGATTTATTCTTTTGAAAAGATGTTGTTTAAGTACAAATGTTTACAAATTGACAATAGATATCTACACTGTTGTGTTAGTCACAAAATAGTCCCTCAGGGACTCAGAATTTTTAAATATCCTTTTGGTATTGTGTATTCCGATGTTGTTATAAAAGATTTTCATGATTTTTTTGATGAATGTGGATTTGGTTTAATTTTAAAATTGATTAAGTACAACGAAACACAGTTGAACAGTTTATTAATTGATTTAAACAAACTAAATGATGATATACTTAAAGATTTGTTATTTGATGAATATAAACACTTATACAACAGGGTCTTGAAAAGAACAGACAGTAGGATTAATAAGGTTTTTGCTAGGAAGCAGAAAAAATTCACGAGAGATAAAGAACAATACACTAAGGGTAAAATGTACCCAGGGCCTTTTAACAACTTTAAGAATAGAAACAAAACACAGGATTGGGCTCAACTAAAGCATTGTGAAATGGTTGAACTTAGCAGCACACTAAGACCTAACTTTCAAGGTAGAAATAACCAGGAAGGGGGCGTTTCTAACAGGGTTTTGGATGAACTTGATTCTTTTTCAGAACCACATGAAAATTTTTTAAGCCCCAGGAGGTCAGAACGTTTGGCAAGCAAGGCCCGACTCCCTTCCGACCCGGGGTATCCAACAAGTTCACATGGGAACAACTATGGATGGAAGAATGTGGTGAGGAAGGGCAGATAAACAATATTATACAAGATGCTGATGGTATAGTTTCTGAATACAGAGGTTTCAAAATTTTTAATTACACATCTACTGTTTTGGGGAAAAATCATTTTGATTTACTTTCAAAAGGTTTTAAGTTTGTTAGATCACAGTATGGGGATTTAGCCCATATTTTAGTTGAATTTAAACTATATCTCAGAAAACTGAATCTTAGTTTGATACACAAAAAAACTGTGAGTGAAAATTTTACCTCTAACAGAGGATTAGTTAGGAATAGTACGTACAACCCACCCTTACATCCGGCTATTTCTACTTTTGAGAGTATTGTTACGAGTGAGATTTATGAAGCATATACAAAAAATAGAAAGAAAAGGGAACACCACAATTTGAGTAACGATGAAGAGAGGCTACTTTTCGATTTAAAGGCACAAAATAATATCGGAATTATGAAGCCCGATAAAGGTGGGGAAGTAGTACTATATAACAATGAGGAATACAACAATGTTTTAACTAACATTTTGCTGGATGCAAATACATATACCCCAGTTTCATATAATGAGATACAAATAGCCTATAGGAGGATTGATTCTCTTTTGGATGAATATTTGATAGAAAACAGAGTGACAAAATCGACACACCAGTTTTTGCGACAAGTACATCCTATTATTCCCCACTTTTTTGGTGTGCCTAAAGTTCATAAGTCTATACTGGAGCCCCCATTTAGACCCATCATCTCAGCAAGAAATTCAAAACCACATCCTTTAGCAGTCTATATAGACAGACTTACTAAGAATATAGTAACAAAGATTGAACATTTAATTAAGGACTCCTGGGATTTCCTTGGTAAAATAAATAATGATTTGTGGTCAGATAACTGTATATTTTTAACTATTGACGTAAAAGATTTATTTACATGCATTCCACGAGTTGTGGGTCAGGAATTTTTTGAAGACAGTATTAATAAGTATTCAGATTTATCTCATGATCAGAAGTTATTGATTTTGGAACTTATGGAAGTCGTATTAGACAATAACTATATCGGCTTCCAAGGTGAATATTTTCAACAAGTTAGTGGCGTAGCTATGGGGGCAGCTTGTGCCCCCATCTACGCCAATTTAGTGATGTTAGAATGGGAAGATAGGTATGTGTTAAAAAGTACATATAGGAAGCAAATGAAGTGCTATTTGAGATTTTTGGACGACATTTTTGTGATATGGGAGGGGTCTAAGGAAAGCATAGAGGAGTTTATTGATTATTTGAATAACACCACTGATTTTCTTTCATTCACATATAATGTTAATAAAAATAGCATCAATTACCTTGACATCACAATTATCAAAACATTGCAAGGATTCAAGTCCAGGATCTTCCGTAAAGATACATGGTGTAATGGATATTTGCACCATGACAGTTTTCATCCTTTTCATCAAAAAAGGAGTCTGATCAAGGGACAGGCAGTTAGGTTAGCGAGGATGACATCTGACTTTCAGGACTTATTTGAAGAATTTAACTTCTTGGGTAAAAAGTTTATTGAGAGAGGATACCCAAGAGAGATGGTGGGTAAAATACTAGAAGTATATAATGGTTGGGGAACCAAATATAAGGCTTTATTAGGTAAACCCCTTATCAAAGTGATTGAACCTGACAAGGTAACAAAAAACTACCAAGGGGCATGTGTAACTGAGTTCAATAGGTTTTCTGATTTGTTCACCCACATAGTGGAAGCTAATTGGTGTATATTAAAAACTAATAAGGAAGTTTATGAGGTGGTAGGTAATAGATCTCATTTTACTTATAAGACAGGTACTAGTTTTAAAAGGTTATTTGAGAAGGGCGAAAACAAAGACAACACCAAAAAAGCAACTAGCTCATGTGGAAGGTGTGGGCAATGTTCATATATTTATAAAGAGGAGTCCATAAAATTGAATAATGGGTTAGGTAGTATAGTTAAATTTTGTAAGGGCAATTGTTACACTAGAATGTTGGTGTATTTGGCCATTTGCACACAGTGTTCATCTTTTTACATAGGAAAAACTGAGAGGGCACTGAAAGATAGAATATATGAACACATAAATTATATTAGGATTAGGAAGGAAATCAGTGCCCTATATAAACATTCAGTTTTTTGTACTTCATTTAGTAGTTTTAAATTTGGGATTATTGATTTGGTTAAGAACAATTCCAGAGGGGGTGATATGAAGAATGTATTACTTAACAGGGAACTGAGATGGCAATTGAGGCTTAAGGCTAATGTTCCCCCAGGTCTCAATGAATACATCAGTATCAAAGCTATTTTAGCGGAGATAGCAGGTAAAGTGTCAGTTATTTTGTATACATTGTTAAAGTAATAACATTTTAAGTTGGAACTGTGTCAAAATATATACAAAATGTTTTTAATAGTTTTATATTCGTATTTTATGAGTATACCCACATATACGTTGGGATATGTAATTACTCATTTAATTATATAACATTTTATTATATATTTATAACATTTTTATTCATACAATTTATTAAATTTTTGGTAGTAGTGTTATTTGGCATAACATAATAGTATGTTCATGAACCATTTGTTGGTGGCATTTTAAATTTTAATTGGTACGTAATTAGAGCAATTTAGGGCATTATATATAATAAGAGTAGCACTTGTATTGTTTTATCTGAAGAAGTCTTACATTGAGACGAAAGCGCTCATCTGTTGTTGGATTTACAATAAAATTACACGGAATTATCTTACTGGTGACTTGGAGCCATTTTTCCTGTTTTACGATTGTTGGTTTGGACTTTCTTGGTTGATTTTATGTAAAATGGAGTTAAAATATATTAGCACAATTTTCTGGCAGTTGTTGCAGAGGGTAAGGTTGTGAGCTGTGGCTCCTGTGGTTCAGGGTTTGAATACCACAGCCCTCATTTGCCTGTTTTGTGACTTTGAGCAAGTCACTTAAACAGTCATTGCTTCTGGGTCACCCCTGAAAAGGAATTTTGTGTCTGGTGGGCCTACCAGGTTAACAAATAGGTATTATTATTATTATTATTATTATTATTATTATTAGTGTAGTTATTTATTTTTATTTTATGTTATTACAGTTGGACATCATAGATGTAAACAGACAATAAAGTATCTATAAATACTGGAGAAGTGATTTGTGGAGCTAAATAACTGACTGCTTCCATTTGTTTATTATTCTGGATTTGTAGGTCTAATATGATTTCTTTGAAATAAGTTGGAATAATTTGCCACTGCTGATGTGAAACAGAGTTACTATACATTACCATGGCCATTATTATGTTGTCACAATCAGAAATCTGAGGTGTACACAAACTGGCTATAACTGCTGGGTTGGGGGACCATCTGTGGATGAAGCTAACAACTGACCTTTTTGCAGTTTGTTCAGTTTTAACAACCATTAATGTGGCTTTCCATAGCTAATATGTATTTGTGTGAAGTAATTCACACTACTTTACTGTGGCTACTGTGTGCATTTGTGAAACAAACTTGAATTACATGTATTGGTCATTATCATTATTATCATTTGTTACCACAGCTGGAAATCTACAGTGTACCCAATCAACTAAGTGGCTATGATTTCTGGAGAAATAGGTGCCTGTGAATACAAATGACCCTGCTACAGTTTGCTTAAGTTAAACGGTCATTGTTCTGGCATTGCTGGACTAATATACATTAGATTTGTGTGAAGAATATTGAATACTTTACCTTAGCTAGTGTATATTTGTGTGAAGCAAAGATGAAATACATACTTTGGCCATATTACTAATGTTATTATTATTATTATTATTATTATTACCACAATCAGACATCTAAGGTAGACATAGACAACACAGTGACTATAATTGCTGGATGTGAGGGTGCCGGTAAATGCAAATTACTAACCTTGTTATTGCTTACTCAAGTTCAACAGTCATTATTCTGACTGCAATGCTAATCTGTATTTGTGTGATGTACATTAGAATACTTTATTGCAGTCAACTGTCATTATTTTTATCACAATCACACATTTGAGGTGTATCCAGTCATCAGTGCATAAAAGTGACTTACCCCTGTTGTTGTTAAATAGGCTGTGACCTAGTGTGGCAGAAGTAGTGTCATAGAATGTATTGCATTTACTGAAATCAAATCAGTGTAAATCTGTCACTACTATGCCTTATACTTGCACGGATGTTTGTGGGTGGGGTGTGTTATGGAAAAGTATTATGTCTCGTGTATTCTTCACAAAATGCATATTAAGTTATAGTTTCTTCATAAATGAGTCAAATAAAATGTTTATGATACGTTTATGCCAAGGGAAGACTGAAAAACAGACGCATGATTATGCAAAATATAGTTTCACATGAGTAGTAGCTTTATATTTCAAGTGCCTTACAACTGCTTCATCTCTGTTAACAATCTATAGTGTACTGACAGACAACTGAAGGCAAAGCAAGTGCTGAAGGAGTTAAGGGATGTTATGTTATATTTGAAAGTTAATGCAGAAAAAACGAAGACTGTTGAAAATACAAAACTGTACCACGGAGTCCTTGTACCAGCAAGCAACACAAGCGTTGTCTTAACGAATTTTTATTTTTTACAACGCCGCCACACAACAGTGTGGCTTTTTGAGTAGTGCACGCCTTTTACAAAGCAAAGGAATGATAACATAGTAAGCGAAGCTCGTTTTTTTCTTTTAAAAAACAGAATAAACTAGACATAGTTAACATGTTGACTATGTCTAGTTTATTCTGTTTTTTAAAAGAAAAAAACGAGCTTCGTTTTACTTATGTTGTCATTTCCCTTTTGCTTTGTATAAAAGGGGCGTGCACTTTACTTCATTGTCATTTGCTTTTCTCTGAAGAAGCCACACTGTTGTGTGGCGAAAACGTTTGTAAAAAATAAAAATTCATTAAGACAACGCTTGTGTTGCTTGCTGGTACAAGGACTCCGTGGTACAGTTTTGTATTTTCAATATTTGAAAGTTAGTTTTAGAAAGTTAATGAATTGTGTCAGGTATCCGTGGAAACCAGATTAATCAACAGTACACTCTGGCCTTCTCAGGCTGGGGAATAAGTCTTCACAAGGATGTCTGTGAGACAGTGTGTACTGGTACTGAATGTTACAAAGTTGAAGGACTGTAAATCTTAAGCATGGGTGGTCTGTGCCTTAAAATGCATATTTGTAAAGTGGTCACATGAAGCTCTAAGTGAGAATCATGACTACCTAAATTATTCAAAAATTAAACAATTTGTTGAAAGCAAACTAATGTCAGAGTTCTGCATTCATGAAATTGAGAAGAAAAGATAAATATGTGGCACTTTTTCTCTTGTTCTTTGAAACTAATCTAAAAATGTTGTCAGGCAGTCTCTCAGCACTGTTTATGAAATAAACAAGCACTTTGCACATCCTCAATCATCATACTTGACGTCAAAGAGGCAAAATTATTTGTTTTTAACTTGTACTATGGCATTTGGTGCCTTAAGACTCAGATTCTGAACTTTGATATTGTTGCAGGGCAGTGTGGAATAAACTACAAGGGCCCATCAAAGAAAGTTCTGCTATGCATTCCACACTGCTTTGCATGGAATAGTCAGAGACTAGATGCCTATCTATTCAGATTGTGCAAACATGCTAGACTAGCTAAACTAGGTGAGGAAAATTGATGTGTGTGAAATTTTTTTTTTTTTAGATAATTGTAGTTAAATTAGTAGAATGAGTGAATAACTGTTTGTGTTTGATAAGTGTATGTAAAGAAATAGTGGAAAGGTCCCACAGGAAATAAGGAAAAGTTTATTAAATGTATATGTGTGTACAACAAAAAAAGAAATTAATACAAGGAGGTGCCTTATGTCAAGGGAGAGAAAACTAAAAGGTAACAGGTATGAGATTTTTTTTTGGTTGTTTTGTTTGTTTTTGTGTTGTTTAATGTATGACTGAGAAAAAGAGTTAACTCAAATTCATGAGCCTATAGCATGCTGGGACATAGGTGTGTGTGCTGGTAAATCAAGTTCATGAGTCCATATCATGTTGGGACATAGCTGTAACTGTGTGAAAACACCCTCAGAGAGTCTGAAAGAGTGGTAATTTCTGGGCACAGTACCTATCCACTCCATTATCCAGATCGCAATGCTGGAACTATAAATTTTGAGCTTGTGATGGGAAGAAAGCAAGGGGGTGCTGTGGGAAAAGGCTGATCAAAACATTTCCTCTGTCACTGCATTGCACAATGAAAGAATCCCTACCCTTCTCTCTCCCTGAATGGTGTGTGAATTGGTGTAATTGTTTTTGCTGAATTATTGGGATCCAGGGTCTAAAATGAAAGTCTTAATAGGGAAAATGGGAGCAAGGTTACATAGGCAGGATCAATTCTCTGCAAAAGGAACACCTGCAGATTGTATGTATCATAATTATGTAAAGAAAATTGCAAGTATTTGAATGAGTGGTTTCAGCTTACTAAAATTTGCCCTGGTAAAGTATTTCCATTGAATGTAACTTATGATAAGGATAAATTAGGGAATTTGAGGGGTATTTTGGAAGAAATGAAAAACGAAATAAGTCAGGAATAATGGACAGTATTTTATTCTTGGCATACTGAAGCTCTTAGAAGGGAAAATGAATCAGTGCTAAGGTGATTACAGGATGCCAATAAGAAGTTGCTACAACAGGTGAAAGAGGTTAAGAATTCAGTACAGATCAGTAGAAAAGGATCACTTTATCCTGTCTTGGCAGATTTTGAAGAAACTGCAGACGGCCAAAAAGCAGAGACTTCAGAAGAGGATGATAATCCTCCAGTAGCTACTGCATTCACACCCCATATGTACTGGTATGGGTGGCTCCTGTACAAGATTCTGCTGTTTCTCAGACCTCTGCATTTTGGACAACTCTCCATTGGACACCATGTCAGCACATCACTGTTACATCTCAACCTAGTTCCTCTGTTCAGCCCTGATCTTCAGAACAGGTATCTGCAGTTGAAGAGGTTTTCTTCTTCTTCTTCTTCTTATTTAGCAGTCTTCCACCTTTCCAGCAGGAGCACTAGTATTTGACACACACATGTGGCTTTCCATACATGCTCATGTGACAGGGAGGACAAGAGGCCATTGCCTCTGGAGAGGATCTTTTGGCACCACTTAGAGAAATGTTGAGACTAATAATAGAGAGCTTATTTATTACCCTTGGACCCCTGCTGGTTTGCATACTATGTCCAAAAGTTTTCCAAATAATTTTTGAGAAGATCCATTAAGGTTTAAGGAGGAATTCAAAACTATAATATAATGTTATACTCTTACTTTCAGAGATTTAAACCAGCTGCTTTGGGTAGTTACTTCAGAAGAAATAAGAAAACAGTTACTTAAAAGGCTGGAATAACCAATTTTACTCTTTTAGGAAATGTACTTGTAGAAAAAAGGATGGGGTTATTAAATAAAATTACAGAACTGTGTCAAGTTAAGACAGATAGGTCTAAGATACAGGCATATAAACAAAATATATGAGAAGCCCATGCAGATTATCTGAGCCACCTTAAAACAGTATTTGCTCGACATTCAGATCCAGAAGAACAAGCTAAGCCAGGTATTGCAGCTGCAGCCCCTGTACAAAATCAAATAAAGCAAGTACTTATAGATTGGCAGGGAAAGGACTTGGAATCCCTATTAAGTGCTGTAAATCACTGTACTGAATATCACAAAAAAATGGAGAAAGGATACTGAGGATAAGATATTACCTTTACAAGAAAGGCAGTTAGAAGCCTCAAGGGGTAGAGGCAAAGGGAGGGTAAGCGGGACAAGAGTTGCTAGAGGGTTTAGTAAGAGTGCTGGTCGAGGAGAACAAGGTACAGATGGTTGGCAACAATGAGCTGACAGTGCCCCTCCCACCTCAACTGATGGCTCTTACTTCAGTTGTGGTAAAGCTGGAAACTGGAGAGGAGAATTCCCACACAAGTAAGTGCAGACAGTCCAAGATACTCGGACTGAATGGCAACCAAATTAAAACAACACTGCATTTCCTCCACCGCTCCCTCACATTGGATGGAGCCAGGAATCACCATACTGACTGTGCCAGGATAATGTAACAGAAATAAATCTTGATCCTCTGCTGCCAATTGATCAAAAGGGGCCCCCTGTTAAGGTACGAATAAATTCAAAGAAAATTCCTTTCCTGGTGGATACTGTAGCCAATAGGTCTGTATTAAAAGTTATTTCAGATAGTCAAATACTGGTATCAGAACATAAAAGCAAAAGCAGTTGGAGTAACAAATAGTACTGTTACATATCCTGTTTCAGAGCCTATACCTATTCCTCTAGTAACTATCAAAGAAAGGCATTTTTTTCCTTTTGAGTACTACTGCACCAGTAAAATTGCTAGGGAGAGATCTGCTATGCAAACAGGGCTTTACCATTTACTGTACACCAGAAGGGGTATATCTGGATGTCCCAAGAGAACCAGAGGGGGGAGTATTAGCACTCTTAGCACAAGCCGAGGAACAGCCTGTTGAAGGTACACAGACAGCTGAAGAATTGTTGCAGCAGGTACCTGCTAAATTATTGGCTACACATGCTAATGAAATAAGCATATTAAAATCTGCAGAACCAATAAAATTAAAATTAGATCCATCTAAACCTTTCCCTAGAGTTTTGCAGTATCCACGAAAAACCAGAAGCAGAGCAGGGAATCAAACCTGTAATTCAGTCCTTAATACAACAAGGAATAATTGTGCCAGCTAAAAGCCCTTGTAATACCCCTATCTTCCCTGTAAAGAAGCCAGGAAAGAATACTTATCAGTTTGTGCAAAATTTGAGGGCTGTAAACAATGCAGTATTGCCAACTTTTCCTGTAGTTCCAAATCCAGCATCAATACTGAGTTGCATACCACCTAGCACAATATTTTTCTGAGAAATATCTGTGTTTAGCATTCTTTTCTATACCTATCTACCCTGAAAGTCAGTTTCTGTTTGCCTTTACTTATAAAGGACAGCAGTACACATGGACATGGTTACCACAGTGATACCCTGAATCTCCTTCATTATTTTCTCATATTCTAAAAAAGGATTTGGAAGATGTGACACTTCCAGGTGGGTCTGTGTTAGTGTAATACATAGATGTTTTACCAACAGCATCTGATTCTTTTCAGCAGTATCAGCAGGATACATTACACCTTTTAACTATCATTGATGAAAAAGGACATAAGGTGTCAAGAGAAGAATTACACCTGTGGTCATTTCAGGTACATTATGTTGGTCATCTGATATCTCAGGGTAGCAAGCAGATGCTACCACCTCATATGAGGCAATTGCTAAAGCCCCACGACCAACTACTCAGCCTCAGCTTAGCTCTTTCTTAGGTATGGCAGGATACTGCAGACAGTGAATTTCTAACCATGCAGAAATTACTAAATCTTTGACAAATCTTTTAAAACAGGATACACCAGAGCCCCTCCCTTGGAATAGTGAGAAAGAAAAGTCATTTCAAAATTTAAAGCAAGCTTTAGTTACTGCCCCAGCCTTAGGGTTACCAAATTATGGAAAGACGTTTAATTTTATTTTGTCATGAAACAAATGGGTTTGCTCAGGGAGTGCTTGCACAGAAACATGGGGGCAACTATCGTCCATTAGCGTATTATAGCACAGCACTTGACTCTGTTGCAAAGGGATTTCTGCCGTGTTTAAGGGCGGTGGCTGCTGCCACCATTCTAATCAATCTTCCACAATCACTGGTGCTCGGGCAAGATCTTACTGTAGCTGTCCCTTATTCTGTATCATCTCTCTTAGTTAAAATGAAAACTCAGTCTTTCTTGGCTGCACGTCTAACTAATTATGCAGGTGTGTGGTGTGTGGTGTGTGGTGTGTGGTGTGTGGTGTGTGGTGTGGGGTGTGGGGTGTGGGGTGTGTGGTGTGTGGTGTGTGGTGTGTGGTGTGTGTGTGGTGTGTGTGTGTGTGTGTGTGTGTGTGTGTGTGTGTGTGTGTGTGTGTGTGTGTGTGTGTGTGTGTGACTAATTATCTGCTTTCTCCTAAGGATGACTTAAAGGACACTCCTATACCCAATGCTAAAGTAGCTCTATTAGTGGACGGTTCCTATGGAAGAGATCGAAATGGAAATTTGGTCGCAGGAATATCTGCCTGCACCAGTAATGATGTTTTGCTTCAACAAAGACTAGAGGGTGTATGTTCTACCCAGGCAACTGAGTTAGTGGCTCTACAAAAAGCTTGTGAACTAGCAAAGGGTAAAACTGCTAATATTTTTACTGACAGCAGACATGCCATTGGTGTTGTACATGATTTTGGGCAACTTTGGAAACCGGGATTCTTAACCTCAGCAGGAACTCGGATTAAAAATTATTTTTATGTCAATGCTCTTTTAGACATTCTTTTTCACCTAAAGAATTAGTGGTAGTCAAATGTAGTGTGAATGAAAAGGTTGTAGATACTGTATCAAAAGGAAATAATTTGGCAGATCAAGCTGCTAAGCAAGTTGTAAGACTTTGTGCAAAACTTGCTCCTTATATCTCACTCAATGCTTATCTTTCATCATGATCCATGCATATCTCTTTACTTCTCTTCTCTTCTACCTTTCCCTATCAACCCCTTACCATATCGCACTCTCTTATCAAACACCACCACCCACTCTCTCCATCACTCACATTAACAGCACCAACCTTCACTCATAACTAATCTCTCCATCTCTCTATCATTTCTCACCTTCACACCTCTTCAAGATGAACACATTTCCAAACACCTCACTCTCCTCTACTCTGCAGTCAAGGTCTACTAATATAGACTTCTTCATACATATTATTACTTTCATGGATATACTTCTCCTGGACGAGGAACATGCCACAACCTCTCACAACCACGTATCTCACACCTCTACTTTTCAAGCCCAACCCCTCTCCTGCTCCTAAAACATTAAATATCTACTCTTTAAATATTCAAAGCCTTGTAAATAAGATCACAGAAACATATTTCTGGATTGCTAACACTTCCCCCCATATCCTAACCCTGTCGAAAACCTGGTTAATACCACATATCACAAAACTGAAATCATATCCCCTGTTTATAACATCTTTTGCTCTGATAGAATCAAAAAGAGAAGTGGAGGTGTTGCCATCCTCTACTCTGACCACTTTAATCTCTTCGCACTCTTCATTTCTCTACCTAACTTTGAGCCTGCTGAACTTCTTATTGTAAACTGTCATCTAAATTCACACAAAAAAGTTTGCCATAGCCTCTATCTATATCCCTCCGGGGAACAGTATTCCTATCCTTGAGAACATTCTCTCATGGCTCGCTCAATATGTAGCATACAAAACCATCATCCTTGGTGAGATAAACATAGACTGGAATAAACTTATAACTATATCTCCTAATCTCAGCATCAGTCTTCACGGCTTCTACCAACTCATCTCCTCCCCTACTCGCACTAATAATAACTCCATCACTGGATCTACCCTAGACAGGATTCTCACCTCAGATCCCAACCTTTATCATAACCCTGGGACACTTCTAAACTCTTTAAGTGACCATTTTCCTACCTATAGCCAAAGATTCTCCCAGCAGCCGCCTTAAAGACCACCTTTATAGAGAATGTTGCAAGCTCACCAACTTCAGTCCAGATACTTTTAACTCTAAATTGTCCAGCATAAACTGGCCCTTCCTTCATCAACTCTCTCTCTCAATGAGGCTGTTAAATCATTCAGTCAGGTATTCCTAGACATACTTAATTCACTAGCACCTACCAGAAAAATAAGAATAAAATGTAACTTTGCCCCTTGGCTCACCAAACATACTCATTCCATTATGCATAAAAGAGATGGTGTCTGGAAAGCCTGTGTCAAAAATTAATCCCCTCCCCTACTCCAAAAGTACAAAGACCTCAGAAACCTTTAAAAAAACTAGTTAATGATAAGAAGAATTTCTTCTGCTCCACCCAATTAAACCCACAGAAAAATCCAAAACAATTCTGGACAATCATTAATAATCTTCTTTATCTTGGCAATCCTACCACTCTCAACCCCTTCCCACATAACACAGCTACTGAAACAGACATTCTCCTAAACAACTATTTCATAGAAACAATCCAAAAGCTAACTCAGAATAACAACACTTCCTCTATCCCTCCTTCATCTCTCAATACAATCCCTTCCAATAGTTTATCATTTAAACCAGATCCCACCACCTACACCAAATCTCTCTTGCTCAAACTCAAACCTTGCTCCCCTCTGCTGATAAATTACCTTCTTGCTTTCTTAAAATTGCTGTGGAATCCATTGCCTACCTTGTCTCTATACTCATAAATAGATCCATTACTGAACCCTGACATATGGAAAGCCTTCTTTACAATTCCACTACACAACAGTGGAAACTCTACCGACCCTTCTGTTTATAGGCCCATTGCCATCCTGTCCCCTATCACCAAAATTCTTGAGATGTGCATACATACCCAGTTACTCAACCACCTGCTTGGCAATAACCTGCTAACATCTACCCAACATGGTTTCAGGCCCCACCACAGTACATCCACTGCACTAGTTTCTTTCACCCAAACAGTAGCTGAGGCCCTTGTCAACAACATGCTGATCCCCTGCTTATTCCTTGATCTCCCTAAGGCCATTGATACTGTCTCCCACTCTAAACATCTAACTAAACTCTTAGACCTCAATCTCTCTAGCTCCTCAGTAAACTGGTTTTCCAGCTACCTCTCCAATAGGCAACAATATCTGTTCACTGGCAAACTGTCTTCTCCCCCTTCCTTCTGGTCAACACAGGAATTCCTCAAGGATCAGTCCTGGGCCTCCTCTTGTTCAATATTTTCATTAACAAACTACATTCTGCTTGTAAGCTCTCAACTCTATTACAATATGCCAATGATTCCACACTTATCACTACCACCCATAGTATTCCTAATCTCTTAGCACGCACTCAGGACATCATCTCATCTGTCGAAACATGGTTCTCCGATAACCAGCTAGTACTAAATCCTAAAAAAATAAAACTCCTTATCTTCTTTCCTAAAACACTGGCACAGCACAAATCCCTCCTTTGCCATCATCTCCCTCAACAATACCATCATTAAAGCAGAACCTCATACCAAACAACTTGGCACCATAATCGATGATGAACTAAAATTCGACCTACACATGCAACAATGTATTAAAAACACACCAAAAACTTGGACTACTTTACAGAAATCAAAAATTCCTTACACCTACCTCCAAACTTTCTCTGTCTCAGTCACTCTTCTTACCATGTCTACTTTATGCTGCCCCTATCCTTTATAATACTCAATCTACTCTATTGTCCAAACTAGACCAAACATACAATAAAATAGCCAGATTTGCCACTAACCTCCCTCACATTTGTCAACACTGTCTCACCCTAAAGAAACTTCAGTGTCCTGAATTCTCTCATCAACTACTACTTCCTCAATTACATAGCACACATTCTGTTCTCTACAATCCCTCTTCCTGCCCCTCCCTCTCGAAGCTAGTATCTTACTGCACCCCCCTCCAATACCTCAGCACAGTTGACAAACACCTTCTTGACATCTACAAACCCAAAAAGAACATTGGAAAGTCCAATTACAAGTACTCAGTAGCTCATGTCTGGAACACACTCACCCTCAATATAAGAAATATCCCCCCCCCAAAAAAAAGGTTTAAAAGAGACTTAAAATACTATCTACAAAAGATTTGGTCCTGTCCATGCCAAGCCCCCACATGACATCTATAGTGTCTCTACATCTCCTCTTTTGGACTTACTTCTCTTTTATGCTATTAGAACTATCTCCTCTTATTTCATTTTCTCTCTGACGTGTAATTTCAGTGATGTTACCCTCTTGCATCAAAAAGATGGTAATTATTCCAATGGTATGTCTCTTTAGTTAGTCCACTGAGAGTACCTTTTTTACATTGTATATTTTTGTAATGGAATTTCCATTGGATTATTGAGTTTCTGCGCTATGGACTGGAACTTATCTCATTATGTTATGTGATTGTACTTCTGACCATTATGTTAGTGTATGTCTTTTGCAAGTCTGTATATTGGTTGGAGGTTTTCTCCTTGGGTCTCCACTGAAAATGGGCCTTTGGCTCAGTTAGACCAACCTGGTTAACAAATGTCAAATAAATAAAATAAAAATAAATAAAATGTTATTGCAAGAATCTAACAGTGATGATGTGTTTGATTTTAAGTGAAGATCAGCTTTTCAAGCAGGGAGAAGTTCAGAGATGGTTTAAAGATGGATACAGTAAATTCACTGATGGGTTATAGCAACATCTGAACGGCCAACTGGTAGTGCCTGCCTCCTTGCTACCTTACCTGATAAGGGCATATCATTTACCACCCCATGCAGGTAAGACAGCTTTATTTAATCAAATTACCTGAAGTTGGTATGCCCCTCATGTCTCCTCTTTGATACTTCAGTATGTTAGAACACAATGTTAGCAAAAATGCAAATATTAAAGCTGCATGTTTACCACCACCTTGGGGACCTTTTGTTAACAGACAGTTGGACTTTATCCAAATGCAAAAGGTCCATAATTTACAATTCGTTCTTGTCATAGTGTGCATGTTTTTTGCATGGGTAAAAGCTTACCCATGACATATGGCAGATTCTGTGACAGTTGTTAAGAAACTTAGTTTTGAATTTATTCCTAGGTTTGGTGTACCTTGTACTACGAATAGTGATCAGGGAACACATTTTAATAACTCTCTAACTAAACAGTTACGTTAGATTTTTAATACTAAGTTGAGTCTTCACTGTCCCAAATATTCACAGTCATCTGGATTAGTAGAAAGGGTCAATAAAACCCTTAAAACTAAGGTAGCCAAAATCTGTACTGAAACAAGTTTTAAATAGCCAGAGGCACTTCCCTTAGCATTAATGAGTATGAAAAGTACATTAAATTCTATAAGTAAATGGAGTCCCTATGAGATATTAATGGGGAGACCCATGGCCCTTCCAGCTACCCCCCCCCCTATCAAATGAGGAATTCACTGTAACTGCCCTGTCACCAACTGTAGCCCAGTGATTGGATTTATGTTAAAACTTTCCAAAGAAAGAACTGTTTGAGTCTGTAGTGGAAAGTTCCTTTCCAACTACTACTTACTAACATCACTGTAGTTCGCTGTGCAGGACTACCATCTTGGACACAGTCATCACATTTTAAAAGGCCTCATCATGTAGAAGCCCCAGATGAATCAACTTTATCAGCGAAGGAAGATCAAAAGACGTAGGACAAATTATCTCCCTCAGTGAAGGATTAAAAAGAACATCAACTCAGACACCAGTACATGATGAATCCAATAAAAGGAGGTACTTCTCTTTTGTTTTTATTGCTGTTTCCTCTTACAACCTGGTCAAGAGAAAATAGTTTCCTGTTGTTTCTTCGACAATATGCTGTGAACTTAAATGTAACAAACTGTTGGGTGTGTTCACATATATCTCATCATTCAAAGGCAGGGATTCCCATGATTCCAATCACTGCATCAAAAGTGACATTTGAAAAGAAACTTAGTAACACTAACTTAACTTGGCATAATGTGACTAAGTTTTCAAATGCGGTGTCTGTCCAGCTTGCAACAAGTCATGGAGACACATGTTGTGCCAGAAATGGAACGGCACTGGTGGGCACCAACAACTGCAATGACACTAGACATGAAGTGTGTTGAACTCTTTACACCTACAAAGCTATGGCTGGGGGTATGGCATGGACATGATAGAGAATTGTGGTGATCATGCCTGTCCTAGGTTGCCTACAGACTGATCTGGGTGTTGTTTTGTAGGCTATATCACTCCTGCTATTCAACATTTCAAGAACATCTCCAGCGAAATAAATGGGCAATTCACTGAGCAGAGCAAGTATGTTCAGTCTTTACTCCTAGGTATGGAGTGCAAAGGACAATGCTCAAAATCACCATGCTTGCTCAAATTCTTCAGAAGGTAGCAAATCAGGGAAGTCGTTCCTATATTAGTGACTAACAAGAAAAGTTGGCCAGTTTCATGGAGCAAAGGGCTAAGGACCTGGACAGTACATCTAAACAGTGGACACTTTTTGGATGTTTGGGCAGTGTATTTGGTAAATGGGCACTAGTATATTACAAGGTATTATCACAATAATTGGTATTATCCTTTTAATTGACTTAATATTTTCTGTTCTATAGGCTCTGATTACAAAAAGCTTAATCTCACCTGTATGTGCAATGCCACTTATAAAAGTATCTAATGAAGAACTTAAAGTAAATGAAAACCAAATAACTTTAACAATGAATATTATGATGCTGAAGTATATGTTATCAAATTAAGAAGACTCAAAATATAATTGTGGGTGACAAAATGGAAGAGACTGTTATAGAAAATTATTATGTCTCATTCTTCACATAAGAAGAATATCCATATTAACTTGTAGTTTTTTTCCACAAATGAGTCAAATTTGAAAAACAGATGTATAATTATGCAAAATATAGTTTCATATGAGTAGTAGGTTTATATTCTGAGTGCCTTACAACTGTTTTTTTTCTCTATTAGCTTAGCAAGAGATGGCTTGCACCTGTCACCCTTAGGCGTTCGAATACTGGCAAAGGCTTTTGCCGCCCCCATAGTGCCTTTTTTAGGCAAGGCTGAAAAGACAAACCTACCACCATAAAGAGCACAAGTAACCAAAAACTAAGGGTAATGCTACTCAATGCCAGAAGTCTAAACATCAAAATGCACACACTCGAGGCACTCCCCAGTATGGAGAACATTGATATCTGTGGAGTAACAGAAACCTGGTTTAAGGCTCCAGAGAGCACCCCAGCATGACCAGGCTATAACTCATACCATACCTTTCGGCCACAGAACCCAGACCAAAACACAAAAGCCAGGAGTGTATCCATATTCATCAAAGATACTCACACCTCCAGGTTACTGGTGCAGCACGATGCATTAGAGATCATCCAAGTGCAACTAACAATGGGCAAAACTGCAATCCAAATTGTAGCTTGCTACAGATCACCCACCATGACCCAGGGCCCCCATTCAGCATTTCTGGAGACACTGGGAAATATGAAGGTCCTACCAAACACCCTAATACTGGGTGATTTCAACTACCCAAACATTAACTGGGAGAACTACTCAAATACTAACTCCCTTGCCCAATGCTTCCTAGAATTTATAAACTCGAACACCCTGGATCAACTGGTCAACACCCCCACCAGAGGGAACAACATAATGGACCTGGTCATCACCAACATGGGCGACCAGTGTTCCACATCTGAAGTCAACCCCTCGCTGGTTAGATCAGACCATAGACTAATCACTCTGGATATTCACATTCTGCCCCAACCCCAATCAAGGAAGCCACAGTGAAAAACTTTTCAAAAGCAAACTTCACATTGCTTAAGACCGAGGTGGAAAGGTTCACGGCCCCCACACCACTGGACAATGCTGTCCAAGCTGCTGAAACCTATACAAAGGCACTCTATGATAATCTGCAGGAATGCATGGATCATGCTATCCCAAGTAAAACCAAGACTCACTCCTCCTAGAAAATGAAACCAGTCTGGTGGACCCCTGCCATAAACAGGCTCTACAATAGAAGGAGGAAACAAGTACAGATAAGAGCAAAATCCCTAGAAGGAAAGACATCCCTGATCAGTATCAGCAAGAAACTACAATCCCTCATTAAATCATCCAAGGCTAGCTTTGAAAGAAAAATTGCCAAGGACTCCAAAGATAACCACAAAGCGTTCTTTAGCTATGTCAAGAAACTAAGTGGAAACTCTCAGATCTGCTCTGAGTTGGTGCAGAATGGCACAAAATACACTGAACCGACTGATATTGCCAACATTTTGGCAGACAGGTTCAGTGCAAACTACCCCCCCCCCTCACCCCCTAAAGGGCCCATAACCATACCAGAAGAATGTAAGGCCCCAGCAATCACCAACACACAGGTTAAAACAGCCCTATCCAAAGCCAAAAACACAGCCTCAATGGGACCGGACGGTGTCTCAGGCTGTGTCTTACAAGAGCTCCAAAATGAACTAACCCCTCACCTAAACACACTGTTCAAACTCAGCCTCTCTACAGGCTATGTACCCACAGAGTGGCACACAGCAAAAGTTATCCCACTCCACAAAGGTGGCACCACAACGGACCCCGGGAACTATCGCCCTATAAGCCTGACTAGCCTCGTCTGCAAGGCTATTGAGTGCATCATCATGTTACTCAAACATAGACATTGGGAACCTCCAAACTTTGGACCCCACCCAGTTTGGCTTTGTTAAGGGCAGATCATACCTCCTAAACCTGGTGGACTTCTTTGAGACAGTTACCAAGGCATTAGATGAGAGTAAGGAGGTCCACACAGCCTACCTAGACCTTGCTAAGGCCTTCGACACCATTCCCCATTCTGGTATTATAGACAAACTCACCAACCTGAACATTAACCCCTACGTCACAAGATGGGTTGCAAATTGGCTCATGGACAGAACCCACACGGTGAGAGTTGCAGACTCTAGGTCCGACTCTAAACCGGTTACAAGTGGTGTCCCCCAGGGCTCAGTCCTAGGACCCCTCCTGTTCGGTATATACTTCTCAGAGGTACAGGCAAGCACAGAAGGACTTTGGCTGACCAAGTTCACAGACTACTGCAAACTAGGGGCCATAATAGGTTCATAGGTTCATATGTTGGTACTAGGCTATCAACCCTAGGGCCTATACAAAACAATTCCCTGGCTATTTCTTCCCACACTATTTACTTCACTTATTAGACCCATTATAGAATACAATGCTCCATTTGGGATGTAGCTTACAAGACACCTGCAACAGCTGGAAAGACCACAAAAGTACCTCAGCAAGAGGATTGCTGGCCTCAAACAGATGACCTATGCAGCCCGACTAAAGAAACTCCAGCTGTACTCGGTTGCATACTGCTTACTCAGAGGTGATTTCTGCTTGACATACAAGGCCATGTCCAACCCAGAATTAATGGATATGCTCCACCTAAAAAAAAAAAAAAAAAAATCCCTGAGAGCCACATGCTTTAGGGATATAAACCTTACCACAACAATAAATAGGACATGTTGGAGGGATAGATTCCTGACGCAGAGACTCCCCATGCTTTGGAACAAAATTGCAATATACATCAGGCAGAGCTCCTCACTAGCACTCTTGAAGATAAACCTTGACGGGTGGATGGGAAACAGAAAATTTACCATGGGGATCACTGTAGTGGCTCTGCTGGACAGAGGTGCAGGGAACTAATGGCTCTGCTGGTCAGAGGCAAAGGGAACTAATCTAAGGGATAGCGAAAGCCAACACACTCTGGCTAGGCTTATAAATGCCCTTGGGCAGATAGACTAGTACATACCTATGAACCTATGAACCTATAGTGTACTGACAGACAACTGAAGGCAAAGCAAGTGTTGAAGGAGTTAAGGGATTTTATGTTTGAAAGTTAGTTTTAGAAAGCTAATGATCTGGGTCGGGTATCCGTGGATACCAGATTAATCAACAGTACACTCTGGCCTTCTCAGACTGGGGGATGTCTTCACAAGGATGTTTATGAGACAGTGTGTACTGGTACTGAAAGTTACAAAGCTGAAGGACTGTAAATATTAAGCACAGGTGGTCTGTGTCTTAAAATGCAAATTTTTAAACTGTTCATGTGAAGCTCTAAGTGAGAATCACGAGTACCTAAATTATTTATAAATTAAATGATTTCTTGAAAGGAATGTAAGGTCAGAGTTCTGCATGCATGAAATTGATAAGAAAAAAATATATATGTGGCACTTTTTCTCATGTTCTTCAACACTGATCTAAAAATTTTGGCAGGCAGTCTCCCAGCACTGTTTATGAAATAAATAAGTATTGTGCTTATCCTAAAGCGTCATTCTTGACTGAGTCAAAAAAGTAAAACGCTTTGTTATTTAACTTGTACTATAATGGGATACTTCAGTGAATTTCAGAGTAATGAGTTTGCCATAATTTCTTTCACGTTCCATCATAGTCAAGCATCAGCACTGTACACAATAAGTGGCAGTATGTGGCAGTCTGGGCAGGATGTGTGTGAAAGCAACACATCGCAGGAACAGTGGCATAGGGAATAGCCTTTTCACAGCTCTTGGTTCTTTGGCTAATTTATTGGCTATTGCTCCTTCTGCATGGTATCTGCATGTCCTCCCCGTTTCTCTGTGGATTTATCTAGGTAATCTGGCTTTTCAAACATGCTAAAGAAGTATCATAGGTGAATTGGTATTCCTTCAATTTGCCTGTAGGTAAGCATGCAGCGTTCTGCCATTTGATAGATCTGGCTTGTCAGAGGCAGTGTCAATAAGTGTGTGAGTGTGCGTGTGTGTGTGTGTGTGTGTGTGTGTGTGTGTGTGTGTGAAAGATTGGTTCATCTGTGTATGTGAAACAATTTTTGATCTGTAGACACATAATATTGGCAGGCACATGCATAACTCTTCAAGGTAGCAGTAAAAAAACATATTGGTAAACAAGCCATTATCTTTCAAAAGTAAGATATAAAATGCAGCACAGAATGTCTAGACCCGCAGGGTTCTGGTGGCCTGGTAGGCCTCACACCTTAGGCTCTATACGTAGATTTTGACACAGGCTTAGTAGATGTCTTTGCCTTACTGTAAATCTGACCATGATCAGAGATGTGCAGCAGTCACTATAGCTTGTGTAGGGAACTAGAGATAGTGATGTGATTTTTTTTTCTTTAATTTTTCTTACAATAAAGCCTCGAAGGTGAGCACAGAAGGGTGCTATAGCTTGTCCAGGGGCTTGTATCAATGTGGTTATTAGTTCTTTAATTTTCCTCACAATTAAACTTGACAGGTGCAGACAAAAGGTCACTATAGCTTGTGTGGAAGCTAGGGAGAATGTGGCCATTATGTTTTTAATTTTGCTCACAATCAAACTTTAAAGGTGTACACAAAAGGTTACTATAGCACATATGGGGCAATGTTCTGACTAGCACCAACAACTTGGAATACATAAAATGAAGTATTTAGGTGTATGGATTAAGACATTTTCTGTTATGGCAGCTAAAGATATGCAGGAAGATTTTAAAAAATAGGTGCACACAAAACATCACTATAGCACACTGGAACAGTGTTCTGTCTAGGACCAACAAGTTGGAATACATGATAAGATGAAGTATTTAAGTGTATGGATTAAAATGAATTCTATTGTGGCAGCTAAGGATATGCGTGAAAAGAATTAACAAAAGATAATAACAAATCCGGGAAACTAGAAGCTCTTGATTATGGATATGAATAGTAATGTACAAGCAGTGAAAATGTTTTTAGTCCCGTTAGTTTTATATTTTTAGGTCAGGCATACGTTTTATCAAACAAATGAGAGATTGTGAATGATGATAAAGACTTAAAGGAATTTATTTGGGTGGAAAAGAGGACACATGTTAAGTGGGATAAGTTGATCCTTCACACAAAACAAAGTGGTTAAGATTATCTGATTTGAGGGGATACTTTAGAGCTGCACAGTTAAGGATCATACACAGAACATAAGCAGAAGGTTATAAATCAAAGTGGAAATGGATGGTGATACGGTGGGGAGGGGGGTCAAGGAATAAGGAGAGAGTGTTATTTTAGATGCAGGTTCTTAAGGAGAACAACAACAACTATACAGAATATTATATTGATAAAGCACAAGAAAGCATTCTAAGAACTAAGTCAAAAAGAGAATGGAGAAAGATATTGCCAGCAAGGATGACTGCAAGTAGGGGTATAAAAAATAGGCAAGAGGGGGCTGGAATTTAATGGAGAAAATTGGCAAAGGAGCCAAGGTACTGAGAGCAAATAACTAGAGAGGGAAAGGGAACAGAGTGGAATGAGGCTAAACAGTAGTTTGGACTGCAGGTTAGAGACATTTTCCCTACCAAGGATAGATTGCAGAGTTTAGGCACAGGGAAAGGGTTATGGGAGTGCTAAGTGAAAGACGTGCTCTGGTAGAGTTTTTAGTTGAGTCTAGAACAGAAGCTGCTTTTTAAAAAGGGATCATTAGTAGGACATAACAAATGCTGCACGGTAACTCTAAAACTCAAAAAAAGGAAATTAGAAAAGATTGGGAAGAAAGACTGGAAAGGCAATTTACAATGGAACAGTGGGAGGGCATCCATATGGCTCCTACATATGCAGCAATATCCAGAAGGTTTAAGATTTTTACTTGAATGTGTTAGCACAGGGTTTTGTATATACAAAGCAGATTTCAGAGACTTTTTCTTCATATAGCAAATACTAGAGGTGTGATGGGAAAGAGAGAGGTAACTGGGAATGTTTTTTTTTTGGAAACGTTAACAAGATGGCAGATTTACATATTCCCTACAGAACACTTTGTCAGAAATGTTGGGTGACCAGATTGTTTGTCACTAATTAAATTATTATTTTGATCTGGGACACTGTTTCCAATTTGCCTAGGCATAGTAAGGCCTTACCAAGTTTAATGTTACTGGTTGCCAGAAATACAATTACTAGATAAATGAAATCAAAGTCTTAACCAGCTGTAATTGAAGTACTGAATATTGTAAGGGAGATAAAAGAAGCTGGGTAGAATCTTTAGAAAAGGGAAGGAGCAAATTACATAGAAATAAATGGAATTAGTGAGAACAATACATGCAGACTAATGCTATTTATGTCATTATGTCATTTGTGATTTAATAAACATGTTTAAAATTAAACAAAAAAACATTAGAAATATATGTCATATTACTGTAATTATTATTTTTCCACTTTCCTCACAAGCAGACATCAGACATGTATACAGGTGGATATCCTTTGCGGGCAGGAGCAAGGAGGTGTGCTGCGTATGTACATTTGACATCAACAAGTTGAACTATAAAAATATATTACTATCTTCTGCTTTTTCACTTTCACCCAGTCTGATGGTACACAGGACGTGGCTGCATTTTATGGGTACAGTGTGTGTGTGTGTGTGTGTGTGTGTGTCTATAATTGCTGGAGCGATGTCAGACTCCAAACCAGTTACAAGTGGCGTCCCACAAGGCTCAGTCCTGGGACCTCTCTTGTTCGGTATATATTTCTCGGCGGTACAGGCCAACACGGAAGGACTGTGGCTGACCAAGTTCACAGATGACTGCAAACTGGGCGCCATAATCAACTCTCCAGTCAACACAAGCATCCTCCAAAAGGGCCTCATAGAAACAGACAACTGGTGCCAGAGCCATGGCCTCAAGCTAAACGCCAAAAAGTGTATAGTCATCCCCTTTGGCAAAAACAAAGTGCCCACAAATTACCACATAGGTGGTAATCCATTAAGTACAGAAGAAGTCATTAGGGACCTGGGGACCCAAGTTGATAGCAATCTCTCATTTGACAACCACGTGGCCAAAGTGGTTAGAAAAACATTTTATATAGCCCACCTAATCATGAAGGGATTCACATCTAGATCAGGGGAGGTCATCGTGCCTCTTTACTCATCCCTCATCAGGCCCATAATTGAGTGCAATGCCCCTTTTGGGATGTACCTTACCAGACACCTGCAGCAACTGGAAAGACCCCAAAAGTACCTCACCAAGAGGATCAAAGGGCTCAAACAGATGCCATATGCTGCCCAGTTAAAAAAACTCCAGCTCAGCTCTACTCAGTGGCATACCGCCTGCTCAGAGGCGATCTGTGCCTGACGTATAAAGCCATGTCCAACCCGGAATTAATGGACATGCTGCACCTCAGAAAATCCAAATCCCATCGAGCTACGCGCTCGAGAGACTTGAACCTCAGCACTGAAATAAATAGGACATGCTGGAGGGACAGATTCATAACCCAGAGGCTCCCTTCACTCTGGAATAAAATCCCAGTCCAGGTTAGGCAGAGTCCCACATTGACTCTCTTCAAGAGGAATCTTGATGAGTGGATGGGAGATCGTAGGTTTACCCCGGCTATCACTTCTGTGTCACTGTTAGACAGAGGCACAGTATACTAACCTCAAAAAAAGGCATAGCAAAATTAATTTAAAATGGGTGGCGAAAGCCAAACACACTCTGGCTAGGCTTATAAATGCCCTAGGGCAGATAGCCTAGTATGAACCTATGAACCTATGAACCTATATATATATATATATATATATATATATATATATATATATATATATATATATATAGATAGATAGATAGATATAGATCCCTATCATATAATTGAAACCTCATTTGACTGAAACTCATTTGACTGAGACCATAAGACTGAAATTTCAGAAGACTCATAAGACTGAAACCCATAATACTTAATTTCAACATACTAAATTTTAAACTGGAAAACCAGACTAGGTAGGTACTATTTCCAGATAACATTTATGTGCCCTTACAAAGATCTTTCTCTTTTTATTGTAAACTACTATTCTGTAGGCTTTGAACATTAAGTGTTTTACACAACTTATGCCTTCCTTACAAAAATAAGATTGAATTGTTTTCTTAGTCAGGAAGACACCATAACCCTCAATAGACCCCATTTCAAAACCTCCACTATGTACACTTGCCATGTCTTTTACAATATGCCATTCGGCCCAGGTCATGGCTCAAAGCAGTCTGTCAACCAGTCCAGTTACCTGGTTATCAAACTGAAATAATTATTTATTTATTTATTTTGTTTAGGCCATCATTAAATCAAAAGTTTGGGGGGAAAAAGCTGTAAAATGTACCACAGAGCATCTAGAACTCCATAGCTTCTTAGGGCTGCTGGGCCCCCAAACCCCCAGCATAAATGGATTAATTCCTCCAATATTGTTATAATACAGTTTTGACCAGTTAAAGTGTGTTAAATAGATCTAGAAAAGATCTGAAACAAAATACAACTGTGAGAAATAATATGGATGCTGAGAGGAGAAGAGGAAGTGCACAAACCAGTGAGGTACTGAAGTGCAGTGTGGGAGGGGCACAAAGGAGTCCTTTGTTTATGACTCCATTTCACCTATGACTGACCATGAGGGCAGATAGTGGGCCACCATTGATGTAGGGATGGAAAGAGTGCATGGACTTTGAGAACAAAATGAAAAAAAAATGCTACATCTCTTGGCAGGCACACCTCATGTAAGGTATGATGTAAATTAATCTTTAAGTTGTAATATTTTCCCCAGGAGTAGGACTCCAAATTTCCCCTACTTTAAATGCAAAAAAATTACATCAAAATGGTACAGGTACTCCAGCAAAGAATGCAGCTGTTTCCATAGCAACATATTTTTGTTACATTACTAGTAGCTCTCCAATTAAAGTGTGTAACTGTATTGTGTGGTGACGTGATTGGCGGTATTTATGATATCTACTGGGATTTTATATTTTGCTTGGTTTTGAAACTGGAGTGGATGGCTAGATTCATGACATTGGATGAGACTATAGTTTTTGTTGTACTAGTTTTTTAAAAGAAGGTCATACACTTCTGTCTAAGAGTGCAGTTATTCTTAGTGCAAATCAAACTGACACAGTTTACAAGTCATATCACATATATATTTTCTGTTGCAGTAGTACTAAGTAAAAAAAAAAATATAAATGCGGGTCAGATTCAAGAAAGCCTACACTAAATGTACACAATATGTATTCAAGAACATTCTTAATACATTTTTTCTGCTTTCTAGTCACTCAGAAAGATTACACTATGTGTACACGTAATCTACACTTTGTGGTAACCTTTATGAACCTCTGTCAATATTTAAAACTGCAAGAATATCAGTAGAAAAACTAAAAGTAGGAGGAAGAATTTGTGAGTTATGTCTGCGTTGTCTGTGCACTCAGAACGGTGCACACTTAGTGTAGGTGTTACTGAATCCCCGTGATTCTTTTTCAGTAACTCAGTGTTTCTCTATACCTCTGACACCTCAAGCCATCAGCAGCTTCCAGCACCCATGGTTTGAGGAGGTAAGACCATATTAACATTTAAAGAGAGATGGACATGGAATATGAGCAGAAGATTTTAACTACTCATGAATATAAAGGCAGAGAGAAAGCAGAAGTGCAACAAAGATTAGATATAAAAGAATGAAAATAAAGACTACATAAAGGAAGCTTAATTAACTTAGTGAAAGCAGGAAAGGATAAAAACTTAATATTTTTGATCATGAACAAATAGTTCTGAAATATGCTAAAATGTTATTTAGACCATTCAGCACTAGAATGTGGCATTAATAAAACTTAGGTGACTTGTATTTTTAAACAGTATACAGAAAAAACTGACAGATAGGAAGTGTGAAGTGTTTTTACACCTGTCTGATGACTGTATAAAGATGCAGCCCTGTTGTACTTTATGGATATTACTGGATAGATTTGAAATATAAAACAAGAAAGGCCATATAAACTTAAATGTCAGATAGAAACTTATAAGAAAAGAAAGAACATTAGATAAGGAGAAATACATAGCATCACTTGAAAGTCAAGTATAATACAAAAGAAAAAGGAATGTTGGAAAATTCTGTTTAAGAAACAAAAATAGAAGATAAGAGACAGGGTCTAAGGGTTAATAAGGAGGAAGTGGTGCCAATGCTCAGCAGAAAAAGAAGAAAAAACACGAACACTGAAGGCTTAAAAATAAAAAAGGGAGATAAAAGATGGTAATAGTGTGTTGGAGGTTGTTAGCAAGTTTAACTGAAAGAGTTTTATGCAAAGATGAATGATGGGAAAGTAAGTGATAAGAAAGAAGTGAGACTTGAGGATGAATAGTGTGGATAAGACCAAAAGTATGCATGACATCATAAAAGTAATACAAGCAATATGAAAAAAACTTCTTTAGGCATGCATGGGTTAGATTTCACAATGTATGAGTCTTAAGGACTCAGGATAACCTGAAGGAAATTCTAAATTAATGATATTAATACTTATGTGAATAAAACGAAAAGCTGAAAGTATTAGTAATAACATTTATTTGAGAAGGTGATAAAATAGTTTGGGTAACTGGAGATCAGGTATACTCCTAATGATATGCCCGACCTGTTCCATTCCTAATGTGGGCCACTACATTGCTGCAAGAGCTTTTAATACCCTCCCCCATGCGTGAGAGTGCTCCCATCCACATAGTGATGAAGGCTGTCCTCACTGGTATTTGTAAGCAAAGCCCCTGTCCTTAATTATGGCTGTTTCACCTGCAAGCTTCTGTTTGCATACAGCAAAAGAGCCTCCAGACTAGCACTCACTCTACCAAAGTAAGAAAGCCAGCAATTAGCAATCACTCCTGTACTCCCATGCCTGGTTCTTCCAGCATCCAAGCTCCTGCTTGAACCTGGGTTGTAGCCAGGGCTTTTTCTCTATATATGCCATACAGCAGGGCTCTGTATGAAAGATTATTAGTATTTTTACAGCTTAGCAGTTTATGATTTTTCATCTTAGCAAACAGTAGTAAAAAAAACTATGGTGCATTTGGGTTAATTTACTATGTGAATAATTCTAAAATGCTGTTTCCCACATTCTCAAAATCTTTCTAGGCAGACATAAAAAATGTCTTCATCTCTGCAGAACTGAGACATTCTGTACTTAAATGCCCCCCAAAAAAACAAAATAGCATGTGCTTGCTTTACTTCTCTGCATGCATCCTGTGTTCTGTCTTTCTCACTTCAAATCATTTTCTCTGATATTTCAATTTTGAAATGGTCAACCTAGTCATATTTCTTAGTTTGTGAATCAACAGTGTACTTAATGTTGGCCTTCATGTAAGGCAGCCAACACAAAAACTAACCAAAAACATGGAATTCTGTACAAAGCAGGAATCTTTCATCGTCACCATCATAAATTATCCACCATTTATCCCATTTTCTACATGTCAGCTGTTGCCATCTTTCTAGATTCAATGCCAGTCTACTATCTTCTTCAATGGTCACGCCTGACTGTCACAAGTCTTCTGTTCCACAGTTTATCCAGCTCTTTGCTGGATGTTACTGTTTCCTCTTGCCTTCCTCCTGCCCCTCCCAAATTTTCTTCACAAGGTTGTCTTCTGCTTTTATATATATATATATATATATATATATATATATATATATATATATATATATATATATATATATATTCCTGTACCACTATAATCTGTTCTCTTTGACCTGCCTTCAACTGGAGCTACTTTGGCTTCTGCTCTTATATTCTTATGTCTTTGTCTGTCCCACAGTGTGCATCCTACCTCCCTTCTCAGGCACTTCATCTCCATCACTGCTAGCTTCAACTGCTCTGCCTTCACTGCCAAGTTTGTGTTCCATACTGTAGTACTGGGCACGCCACTCTTTTGTACACCTTACTTTTCAGCTTTTTTGGCATTCTTCTATTACAGACTACCCCTCACATTCTGTGCCAGTTGGCTGCAGCACCTCTGACTCTAGCTTTGACCTTCTCATTCAGACTTCCCTTCTCTTCATCCACCCATCCCGGATACTTGAAGTTATTAACCTGTTCTACTATTTCCCTTCTATCTCAGTCTTCAGCTTCTTCTGATTTCCTCTATTTGCTACCATGACAACGGTCTTGACTGTAGTCAGTTTCATTGCATGTACATTTAGCTTTGCATTCTACTACCCTGTCATTTGCTGATGTCCTTGTTCAGAGTCTGCTTGTAATGCCACAACATCTGCATTCAGCATCTTTGTTGATCTGTATTCTTTGACCTCTTTGCTAATGTAGTCCATTACCAGTAAGAATGACAGTGGGCTCAGAGTTGAAGCCTGATGTATAGCCACTCCCACTAGAAAACCCTCCGTGAGTGTGAAAACTGTTTATACTTATGTAGTCCTTCTACCTAGCCTGCACTAATTTTAAAGCAGGAGTCTTCAGGACCTGCATTTTCCACAGTGCAACTGTCTGCAGATTTCTGCTGCCTAATTTTCTATATCCGCTACACATCTTCACAAACCTACTATCTATTGTCACTCAGAAACTTCATCGGTTGATAGACATTGTTTACTTAGCTTTAGGCTTGTCAACTTGAAAGCACCCTGTGAAGACTTAAATGCACATGAATTTTAAAAACAATGATACATTCTATCACAGATCTATCTTAAACTGGTACATAGACCTATGCTTCCCCAAATGCTCTGGTATACAAGTATTGGAATGGTATGCCTCCTGCAGCCTTCACTCTGTAAACACATGCCCTGATCAAGCAAAAACATCTGCCAGAAGATATAGGAATTCTAGTTTTTTAGTCCACATAGCTAAACTTTGGAACAAGGTCCTTCTTACAACTCATCAAAATTCCTTTAGGTTAAGCAATTATGTTGAACCTTTTAGCAACTATTTGTGTGCTTGTGGAGTTACAAGTCCATGCTGATCTACATATCGTTTTACTTTTCTAAGTTGGTACAGTAGTATGCAAAACCACTGCTGATGAACTGTGATATTCTCATTTCATTCCTCACTTTCTTACCAGGATCCCTGTTCTACTTCCCTCTTTATTTCACACTGATCTCCAGTCCAAAAGTGCTTTCACATTTATCCTCCACCACTACTCTTCTCTTCCTAACGTCTGTATGTCTGCACATTGGACTCCTTCTCCACATTTTCCTCCATCTCTTCTTTCCTCCCTCCCTTGGCTTTTACCTTTGCTCTTTGCCTCTAATGGAAACCTCCCCTCTCATGCTTGCATCTACCTGCCATCTATAGCTTACTCCTGGCTCTTTCCTAGCATTGAATGTTTTAGTTGTATCTTAATTTTCCAAAACATTATGAAAAGGATATACCAAGTATTCAAGATGTTACTGACACGCTCTACTCTGAAACACATTTTTATATGGATACATCATTTGTCTCCTTATTCTTACAGCAATGAATTATTTTCACTAGTGTACACACCCTGTATGCATATATGTATATATGTATATGTAATACCCTGAGGCCTCTGATGCATACTGTGCACTGTCATTTTGCTCCACCCATGTGCACTGTATATTTTGTAAATATTGTAAATATGTGTTTACTTAGAAAACCTTATGTACATATATTGTACTTAGGCTTACACCACTATACAACCTGTGATCACATATCTGTACGATGAGCTTGTATTGCTTTTAACTGTTTTGCCTTTTTGAAAGTGTTAGCATTCTATAACATGTTATCCTAAACTGTTCTTATCACTTAAATGAAGTTGCCTCTAATTTGTAGCTCTCTTTTGAATGTTAGCATCCTATAACATACTATCCTGTTATCGTTTAAAGTATGTAAACATTTTCTAAATGTGTTTGTCTTTAATTATTAGCCCTCTTTTCACTATGTTAGCATACCTCAACAGGTTATACTAACTGTTCTTATTCTTTTATTACCATGTATTACACTGTAAGTTTTAGGAGCTTTTTTCCCCGGCACTCCACTGAAAATGGAAACTAGCTATCCAGTCGGATTATGATTATCATGGTAAAACAAATGTTAAATAAATAAAATAAATAAATATATATATATATATATATATATATATATATATATATATATATATATAGATAGATCTTTCTCACTCTCTCTCTATCACTGTATATGTCAAGAAAATGGACACTAGCTGTCCAGTCAGATTATCCTGGTAAAACAAATGGTAAATAAAATAAATAAATTAATATGTAAATATGTATATACATACATATATATATATATATATATATATATATATATATATATATATATATATGGATCTTTCTCACACTCTCTCTCTCTCTTCGTATATGTGCATATATATATATATATATATATATATTTGTGTGTGTGTGTGTGTACCCACAAACATTCTGTATATGTGTGTGTGTGTGTGTGTATATGTATATATATATATATATATATATATATATATATATATATATATATATATATATATACACACATGCACATGCACACACACACACACACACACACACACATAGATATATACATGCCAAAAGCATAATGTCAAATTTAGAGCTAAAACCATATGGTAAAAGTACTGCATTAACAAAACTGATACAAAAATGCTCTTGGCCATCATTAAAAGATCACAGGAACAGACTGCAGGATGGTACCAAAAAACTTTAATGTTAAGCGCTTTTCGTTTGTTCGAATGACAAACTTCTTCAGACATAGAAAAATCACTTGACACAGTCTTTAAATAAAATAACTGTTAATTAGTCAATAATTGAAGCAACTCATTTAAAGGTATAACCACATTACCTACAAGCACCTCTCTTACAACTAAACATTGTACTAAACAAATTAAGTAAATAATAACAATAATTATAAATGATGTTGTACTTTAAAATACATATTATAAATATTTAAACAAGTTATAAAATATAAAAAACAATAAAATACATCATCTTAACAAGCTTTTGATTTTAAGGATGCTACTAATTGAGCAACCCTCATTCAAGCCAGGTACGCTGTACGCGTTCAGCCTGATCTGCCAACAAAGCTCTAATTCTTCTAATCTAAATAAGTCAGGACCACCCCGAGGGTTAGAAGAAATCTGATCAATGACTATAAATTTAAAAGTGTGGTTATGGTATTGTAAGTTATGTTTTGCCAATGCATTTTCGGATTTCTGCTTTCTTATAGCATAAATATGCTCATACATATGGTCACGTAGCCTTCTCTCAGTTTTTCCAACATAGAAGGCTGGACATGACTGACACTGAGCTAAATACACTACCATTTTTGAGTTACAGTTTACTCTCAATTTCAAATTGTATTGTTGATTGTGAATTGTGAATCTATTAGATTCAGTAATATAAGAACAGTAGTTGCAAGCCTGGCATTTATACATACCCACTGTCCTTATATTTGAATTTACACGGTGTTCATAGTTGGCCTTAAGGTTTTTACCCCTTTTAAAAACAACCACTGGCCGATCACCTACACTTTGATATACGCTGTTATCATTCTTAAAAATCACCCAGTTTTTGATCAAGATCTGAAAACAGTCTTTACTGTTAAGATTGTAAGGTGTTACAAAAGTGGCCCCAAGTGTATTTGTTGTTGGAAAATCAACAGAAACTACCGGTGCTGATGCACTGGCATTAATTGTTTCACCACATGAATTAAAACCATTGTTCAATAGTGGGTTGTAAAAGTGTCTCTGACGTTTACTTACAACCTCTTCAATGATTTCATCAACCATAAGTTCAGGGTACCCGCGGTGAACAAAGATTCCTTTCAAATGCTGACATTCATCGAGGAAGTCTTTATCCAAGGTAACAATACGTGCTGCCCTGACTAGTTGGCCCTTTACAATAGCCCATTTTTGATGTAGTGGGTGGCAGCTAGAAAAATGTAAAAATGAGTTAGAGTATGTACTCTTTCTGAAAATGGTAGCTTTTAATTTTTGTGTCGAATAATCTTTAGAAGGCTACGTGACCGTATGTATGAGCATATTTATGCTATAAGAAAGCAGAAATCCGAAAATGCATTGGCAAAACATAACTTACAATACCCTAACCACACTTTTAAATTTATAGTCATTGATCAGATTTCTTCTAACCCTCGGGGTGGTCCTGACTTATTTAGATTAGAAGAATTAGAGCTTTGTTGGCAGATCAGGCTGAATGCGTACAGCGTACCTGGCTTGAATGAGGGTTGCTCAATTAGTAGCATCCTTAAAATCAAAAGCTTGTTAAGATGATGTATTTTATTGTTTTTTATATTTTATAACTTGTTTAAATATTTATAATATGTATTTTAAAGTACAACATCATTTATAATTATTGTTATTATTTACTTAATTTGTTTAGTACAATGTTTAGTTGTAAGAGAGGTGCTTGTAGGTAATGTGGTTATACCTTTAAATGAGTTGCTTCAATTATTGACTAATTAACAGTTATTTTATTTAAAGACTGTGTCAAGTGATTTTTCTATGTCTGAAGAAGTTTGTCATTCGAACAAACGAAAAGCGCTTAACATTAAAGTTTTTTGGTACCGTCCTGCAGTCTGTTCCTGTGTTCTTTGATTTTATAGCAAGTTCGTTTGTTGCCACGTTGTTTTACATCATTAAAAGATGTCCACTTCATCATTGTAAAAGGATTTAAAACTGGTAAGTGAGTCTCTCAAACTATGAACTTCGGACTGCAACAAATTCAAAAGACAACCATAAGGCATTTTTCAGCTATATTAGTAAGATCAGAAGTAACCTGCAATTCTGTACTGAACTTATATGAAATAGTATATCCTTCTTTGACCCAAAGGACATTGCTAATATTCTTTTTTTCTTTAAACAAGAAACATCTTTATTAAATTATCATGTATGACATATGCAATCATAAATCTATATAAATTAAAACAAACCATACCGACATAATTTTAGTTGCAAACATTATGCATCACTTATCATCTATCCAGTCATTGTCAGTCAAACATTACATAGCTCATTCAAAGCCTGCATTCTTTTAAACCTCGTTCCTCTTGTGCCTGTATTTTCCCACAATTCACATTTTTTCTATGCAATTCGTTCCTACCCCTTTCTAAAGATGCCAGTTCCAGTTGTTTTTATCTCTCTTACTATATTCACTACTTCTACTAAAGTTGGTTTAGACTTTGATTTCCATTTTCTAGTAATTGCTTTTTTGGCAGCCAACATAATTAGACTCAGCAAGGCCTTACTATGACTAGGCAATTCTAATTCTGTATAAAAAAGTCTTTCAGCTTTTCCCTGTTAGGGGTCGCCACAGCAAAACTCCAGTTTGCTAATGATTGGCAGTGGATTTTTACGGTGCCGAGTTGCCAGCCTGACGCCCAATCTTCAAAGAAGGCACACCCATTCATGCATGCACCTACCTTAGACATCACTCGACCACGAGGAGGACATGCAGACTTCACACAGAAGGTTCTCCAGCCAAGAATCGAACGGGAGAATCTCTTGCTGTGAGACGACAATGCCAACCGCTGCACTACCGCAGCCCTGCACAATTCAAAATTCCAATTCTGTATCATAGCTTAAAAAACAAATTAATTTCCTTAGTTACTGTGAAGACTGGGTGAAGATAGATGAAGGCTGCCAGCCTAGCCAGATAGAATTTTGCAGATATTTCTATCATCTGTAAATATTAATGTAAACCACAGGCTTGTTGTCTTAAATGGTAAAAATAGTGTTACATGTGGAACTGGAAAAAATGTAACAACAGTGCACTCTACTGACCAAGTAAAGCATGTTGTGACCCTTTGATGTTAAAACTCGGAGCCAGTAAGTCTAGAGTGGGGCATCCTGTCTATTGTTTTAAGGCCAGAGTTAATGGCCAGAATTTGCATGCATAAATGTCCTTTATTGCTCTGGTTTCTGCCCAGAGGTAAAGAATGTAAATGCAGTTTCTGTTAGCATGGAAACCCAGGGAAGTGTGAAAAATGATGTAATGTGAACCAGAAATGTGATTTTAAAAACAAAGAAAATCAGAGAGCATTAAGCATTTTTGTCTTGACCACCCAACTCACCAGCACTGTCTTGCTCTATGTGTAAGCTTATCTTAGACTTGTGTTTTCTCTTAGAAATAGCTAGAAACTAGAAAGATTAGACTAAGTGTTTTTCTGTGATGTCAGAACTGTACTACTGAATTATTTTAAGTATTTCTCTGTGATCTCTGAACTCTTGACTAGCACTGTGTAGTAAAAAGTATTGTCTTGTATTTTGACTATTTGTTATTAAATATTTTTTAACTCTTTCAACTGTGGCTGTTTTTGTAGAGATAGTTTAAGCTCTTTAGAGTACTTTAATGCCTTTGGTAAAATTGTACAAAGCCACTTCAATAGCTTTATCCCTGGGCTATACTACCACTTGGATAATAATATTTCACAGTAATAATTGGACACCCTTTTAAAAGCCTTTGAGTAGCTGATAATTATAAGTGGGTGGTGGCAGCTGGTACTACCATATAGTCTGGGAAAAAGGGGCACACTTGGAGAACCTGTGTCAGCCTTCCCCAGAAGTGTCTGTGTGGTTGTATAAACTCCTCTCAAAGTGTGTGTGTGTGTGTGTGTGTGTGTGTGTGTGTGTGTGTGTGTGTGTGTGTGTGTGTGTGTGTGTGTGTGTGTGTGTGTGTGTGTGTGTGTGTGTGTGTGTGTGTGTGTAAGCTACTTGGGCAGGGACACGAAGCACTGATTGGACAAAGAGGGTGCTGGAGGTTTTAGCTCGCCCACTAGGCTGAGATCTGGACCCTATAGCTGTGCCAGTGGGGAGTCTTATTGGGGACCTGGAGAGCAAGGGAGCGACCAGCCCTAGACTGACTGTGATCCCTGTGTGCTCTTAAGGAAAATTGCACATTACTGTGTATATTTGTTATCCTTTCCTCCTATATGAGATGCCCCTCACTGGTGTTACTGGTGAGGATTGAGACTCCTTGATTGCTGGGCCAGGGCACAGGCGTCACAGTTACATCAATTTGCTCAACCAGTATCTCTGACAGAGCAGTCTGTAGGGAATCTTTAAGGTCTGCCAACACATTATAGTCCCAGAAAATATGTTCCCAATTACCTCTTTCTTCTTCATCACACCTCCAACATTTGCTGTCTACCTGAGGAAAAATTATTTGGAGTCTACTTGGGATATAAAACACCTATGTAAACACTTCCATGCAAAGATCCTAAATCTTCTAGGCTTTGTTGCATATTTGGGAGACATACATATATCCCCCCGTTGTTTATTGTGAATTGCTTTTCCAATCTCTCTTCCCAATCCTTTCTAACCTCCTCTGATTGATTATTATAGTTATCATGCAATATTTTGTATGGTCTACTAATTACTGCTTTTTTAACAGCAGCTTCTGTTCTAGATTCTATTAGAAACTCTACCAGTGCTTGTCTTTCACTTAGGAAACCCCTATTTATTTCTCTTTGCATATACTCTGATATCAATCCTTGATAGAGAAGGTAATCTCTAGCCCTCAGTCCAAATACATTCTTGGTCTCTTCCCATTCTATTACCATTACCTCTCTAATTATTTGCCCCCAGTACCTTGGTTCTTTTGCTAGTTTTCCCCAAGAAATTCCACCGCCCTTTTACCTATTGTCTGTGCCCCTAATTGCAGTCATCTCTATCAGCATAATCTCCTTTCTCCATTCCCATGTTGGCTTGGGTCTTAGAATAATTTCTGCTACTTTATGAATATAACATTCTGTATGGTTATTGTTATTCTCCTTAAGGATCTGCATTCAAAATCCCAGTCTCTCTTTGTTTCTTGAGCTTCCCCCATTTTGTCATCCCTTTCCACTTTGAATTATAGGTTTCTGCTTGGCTATGTATAGAAGCCTTAACTGTGTAGCTCTGAAATACAGCTTCAAATTTGTTAGTCCCAAACCACCTTGTTCATCTGGAAGAATCAGCTTATCCCCCTTGACTCTTGCTGTATCTCCTCCCAGATAAAATCTTTCAGCTCTTTATTAATTACTATTCACAACTTCTCCTCTGGTTGATAAAAAATATACCTAATATTTGTATAAACCTAAAGGGACTAAAACATTTTAACTGCTTGTATCTTGATATCCATATCCATATTACAGATCTTCCATTTTTTCAGTTTTTTATCTTTTGTTTAGTCTCTTCCCACATATCCTTAGTTGCCACACTAGAATCCTTTTTAATCCAGACTTCTAAGGATTAATGTTATCATGTTACCAAAAATATGGATATTGCTGAACCAATTTGTATGTGGGAACATAATTTACAGCTATTGCTTTTGTTTTAGCTTCATTAATTTTATATCCCAAAAAGATATGAAACTGCCTCAAAATGTTCCAAAACACTGAAATGTCCTTTTCTGGTTTTAACAGGTATAAAATATATCATCTCCAAATAGAGCCAACTTTTCTTGACTACCATACCAATTATATCCTGAACTTCTCAGCATGTTATTTTCTTTGTCAATGTTTCTAAATATAGTGAAAATAACAAAGGGAAAAGAGGACACCCCTGCCTGGTTCCTCTGCTCAAACAGAAATGATCAAAGAGGAAACCACTCCCTTTAATTTTCACCTCTGATCCCCCATCTATTCTCCTAATCAACCTTATAATTTCATCTGGAAATGCAAGTGCTTCCAACATTGTTAATATCCTTGTAAACAAACTCTCATCCAGGTTCACTCCACCTCCCCTCCCCTTCCTCTCACACTCCCCCTCCTGAGATCAATTTCAACCAAGTCCTTATGGCACTTTCCAAAATTAAAAACATCACCACCTTGGGTCCTAATAATATCCCTGGATACCTGCTGAGAAGTGTAAAGTCTCACTTAGTAAAACCCCTTCATCATCTCTTCATCCTGAGTCGCTCCACTGTTTACGCCCCCAAGTGGCGAATGGCAGTTATGGTGCCTTTGAATAAAGGTGGTCCTCTACTGACTCTGGAAATTACAGGCTTGTTAGTCTCAGTAGTATTACTTTGCAAGGCTTTGGAATGTATTATAGCAGACTGTGCCTCCTCAGCCTGGTTGAGTTCTTTGAAATTGTTACTGAGGCCATGGACAAGGGTCAAGCAATCCACGCTGCTTATCTAGACCTTGCCCAGGCCTTTAATGCTATCTTCCATGCTCGGAATATTGGCAAACTCTTCCAACTCAACATTAACTCACAGTTCTCTGGATTGATAATTGGCTGTCTGGTAGAACCCATACCTTTATGGTCAGGGTTATTTGCTCTAGACAGAAGAATGACACTAGTGATGTCCCATAAGTCTCTGACCTTAGTCCGCTCCTCTTTGGTATATATTTCTGCGATAGAAATGTCAACCAAGTGTGCTGATAACTGCGAAATGAGGGCAGTTATCAAATCCCATTCTGATATTCAAATTCACAAGAAAGGGCAGGACCAAGCAAATGTCTGGTGTATTAATCATGGGCTTACCTTTAACATCAAGAAATACAGTTTAGTTTCCTTTGGTAATTCCAGCATTACTATTGCTAACATACAGATAACACTGCACTTAAATTTAACACAGCCATCATTGAATTGGGTGCATATGTTGGTAACAGACTCTTCTCTCATCACCATGTCTATGTGGTGGTAAGAAAATCATTTTACTTTACACAATTTGCTCTTTGTGTCATCTCCTCAAGATCCAGAGAAATTATAATCCCACTTTATTCATCCTTTATGAGGCATATCATTGAATATAATGTGCTCTTTGGCATGTGCCTTGACAAGCACCTAAACCAGCTTGAGATACCTCAAAACTTCCTCACCAAAAAGATCTCAGGTTTCAGTACCCTTATTTTCTCTGATAGACAGCTCTGTTGCTCTACTCAGTGTTATAAAGACTCCTGAGGATTGATCTTTGATTAGTTTTCTGTGCTATAAATGACCCATAGCTCTTTGAAACCCTTCACTTAAGAAGAAAAACTGGTAATGCAAACAGATGTTCTAGAGACCTAAACATCTACTATCACATCAACAAGACTAGATGGCATGACATATACCTAATCCAAGGTATACCTTATTTTTGGAATAGGCTGTGCTTACCCATCAAGCAGAGCACTTACCTGGCAACCATTAAAAAAAGTCTGGATGACTGGATGAGTAATTGCCAAATTAGAGTTTTCACTGTTTGATATCTTAAACCTCCTGAAATGAAAGCCCATGGGATATAAGCAAATTACTTTTTAAGGAGCTACATGGCTTCTGAATGTCCATACCTTTTTTTTAACTTGTTAAGTCTTTATGTTTACATTCAGGCCAATAAAACCAAACCCCACTAGTTGTGGACATGCATATTTTGGTCTTTTAACTGACCACAGCATAACTGAATAGTTTGACTATACTTCAGAAACACAGGGTCTTTAAATCCAGCCTACAAAGATTAAGGTGTCTGCATTTATTAATGGGCGTCCAT